>NC_056739.1:1738080551-1738169037 GCF_019279795.1 Protopterus annectens | reverse complement strand
CTCTAGGTTCCTGGTCCGGAGTCTCGCCTCCTGATCTTCTAACCTTCCTCAGGTATCTCTTCTTTTAGGCCTTTTTGGTATCCGTGAATATAAAGGATGCCTACTTACACATCCCAAGTAATCTCCTCTTCAGTGGGTTCTGCACACTTTCAGTTCAGATGGTCTTACAACACCTAGACTTCACTATTTACCTCTTGAGAAGCCTGCTGCTTACTATAATCCTCAAAAAGTCATCCCAGATACCCTCACAGGATCATGTGTTTATGGAGTGCAGGATCCCAACAGAGAAAATGATGTCCTGAGTTCCCCCAGAAAAGATTTTGTCTCTCACTTCAAGGAGTTACTCCCTCTCAAAGCCCTGTCGGACAGGGAATTTTTTCATTCTCCTGGGATTCATGGCCTCCACCATCCCCATGGTACCTCTGGGAAAGCTTTACGTGAGGAAGTTCCAGTGGTACTTGAGAACAGTCTGGAAACAACATATTCATCCCCTGGAATTCATGGTCCCCATGCTTCCATGCCTTTCCAGGTAATTGGATTGGTGGATAGCCCAGATAAAGGCCAACCCTAGCCTGTCCCTACAACCCCTGCCTCCCAAGCAGGACCTCTTTACAGATGCTTCAGACACAGGTTGGGGAGCAACATTAGGAGAATGTAGAGAGAAGCTCATGCACCCTGATTCAACAGAAAAAGCACATCAATATCAGTGAGATGAGAGCCTTGATATTAGCCCTCCAAATTTTCAAGGATGGTCTCATACCATGCACGCTGATGGTATACAGACAATACCTCTGTGTTGTGGTACATTAACAAACGGGGGGACATGGTCCTATCTCATGTGCAAGTTGGCTCTGAAGTCATGGGAAATCGCCCTAGAGAGACAAGTCAGCATCCAAGTCCAATCAACAGACAATGTGATAGCAGATTCTCCTAACAGGACCATGACCCATTCTCACGAATGGATCCTAAACAGGGATGTACTCCTGGTCTTGGTCCATCGTTGGGGTATTCCGGATGTGGATCTGTTTGTCTGCCCCACGAGCAGATAGCTCCCAATCTTCTACTCCAGGGTTCTACATCCCGAAGCATGGAGTGTTGATGCTTTTTCATTCTCTTGGAAGGGGATGAATGCTTATGCATCCCCCTTTTTCTTTCGTACAGGAAGGTTTGCTGAAAATTCAGATTAACAACCACAAATCTTGTTGATGACCCCCTGTTGGCCAAGGTGATACTGGTTCCCCTTTTACACCATCTAACTAAGGGCAATCACCATAAGTTACCCCACCAGATGGACATGTTCACAAAGGATAAGGGGACGCTCATACACCACCAGCTGTGCACTATGAACCTTACATTGTGGGTGATAGGGCATTAATTCCCGTCAGACACCTATACTCAGAGGACATGCTTCAGGTTCTGCAGGAGGCCAGAAAACCAACTACCAGGAAATCCTATCTTTTCTATGTGGAAGATATTATGTTAAGTTGTCTATCTCGCCTTCATTCTTGCTGGTTGGGTTTTGAGCCGATCCTCAAAAGCTCGAGAGATGTTTACTGGCTTGAGGCCACCCCATATCCCATGATGCCTAGCGCTAGATACCCAGGTCTAGTTTGCCGCTTCTGCTACAAAGTTGTCTTACTGGCTCAGGCAGTATATTTTCATTGTTTTATCTGTATTTTTGATAAAAAGGATTAGGGTTTTTTTTAGTATAGATTGTTAGTTGTAGTTACAACCTTCAGTATATCTTTGTGTACCTATAATTTCTTTCCTGAATCCCTCCCCTTCCCTTCAGAACTCTCGTTTTAGAGAGTTTCCCCCTCCTCCTTCACTTTCTTCACATTCACATTTAAATTAGAGGCTAACCCTTTCTTTTTTTTTCTCTTAAAAAAAAAAGATTTACATTAGTATTTACATAGTTTAGTTTTGTTTGCTTGTGGGTAGCATAGAATATTGTTAGTATTTTCCTTTGGCTGTTTTTTGGGGGTGGTAAATTTAATGTGTGTGATAGTTATTATCTCCTATTTTTTGTGTATTTTTCTAGGTGTCCGGATTCAAGAAGTGTGATTCGTGCTGTCAGAAGATGTCTCTGACAGATGGTCACACTTCTTGTGTCTATTGTCTGGGCGCTATGCACCTGCAGGACTCTTGTTCAGTTTTCCATGCTTTCAGCCCAAGAGTCCTGTAGGAGCGTAGAAATAAGTTAATCCTACAGGGTTTACTTAAGCCTTGGGATTCACCGGCTAAGGCAGCCCGTGAAGTCCTCTAGGCCACCTAAATCTTTGGCTCCCAGTTTGGAGCCGTCGTTGGATGAAGCTGTTCCTTCTGCCTCGGTTCCGGCCGGAACCGATGTGCCTGCCTCCCAGTCGGTCCTGACTCACACTTCGGAGCCGTTGGGGAGTCGAATGAGATCTAGGTCGCCCTCCCTGGAGTCAATACTCTCGGCTCCGAGGTCTCCTCTGCTTAAGTCGGAGCACAGTCATCAGTCCTCCCACTTTTCTCTGTCCTCAAGGCTTTCAGATCACGACGTGGAGAGAGTGGTCAGTAGGCTGTTGAAATCGCAGGCCCTAGCAAAAATGTTGTCCATCCCCCCTCAGCAGGTGTCTGCTCCGTCCATGTCTGCAGTTATTCCTCCTCTGACTACTCCCTTGAGCTTAGAGCCAGAGTTCGTTGGTGTTCGAGTCATGGAACCATCGGCACCGATACCTTCTCCTTCGGTTCCATCGTCTGCTCCGATCACTTCCTTGGTACCGTCCTTGGAGGGGTCTGTGTGCCGAGACTCTCGAGGCGGTGAGTGGCATCGGACCCTTGTCCGACCCCGTTCTCCCCCTCAGAGCTTCGGCACAGGTGAGCTCGGCTCCTACATCGGCTTCAGAGCAGTCCCCCTCGGTGCGGAGAGGGATTCCGATCTCTTTGGAACCAGAGCCTTCTCAGCATCCGAGCAGGGACGCCTTCGAGGTCATGAGGAGTGCGCTGGCTCCTGAGTCAGCCCCACGATCATCCCCATCGGCTCTTCCCCCTAGGGTGCCTGCGTCTGCCTCTGCCCCTCCTCCAGACCCCAAGCGTGGGGAACCAACGCTCCAGGGCACCCCCTTGAGTGTATCTTCCTCTTCCGAGGCCTCCCCTGATCATTCAGAGGAGCTACCTCGTAAGAGGAAATGCAACAGGAAGCATGTTGACTCCCCTGAGTCTGTCACATCAGATACCAACTTAGAGGATTTGGAAGGGTCCCCGAGATCCCCCACTGAAGATGTCTCCTTCTCAGACATCCTTGAGATGCTTAGGCAGAAGGGGAACTGGACTACCCTAAGCCCTTCCGAGGATGAGTCTGTATTCCTGGATGCATTTGGATCCCGACCTTCCACCTCCTGGGTGTCTCCGCCTTTCGACCCACTGATGTCTGTGGTGGCTCGGAAGGCGTGGTCAACTCCAGACACAGTGGAACCGACCCCCAGAAGACCCACTAAATTCATAACTGCACCACAGGATAAACAGTTTTTGACCAAAGGTGTTCCCGTTGATGCCATGGTGGTAGCGGCAGCCACAAAGGAGGAGTTGGCCAAAACTTCATCTGTCCATCCCCCTAACAAGGAGTCCAGGACGATGGACAGATATGGGAAGCGGATGTTCTCTTCAGCTACCTTTTCCATGAGGTCTCTGAATTATTTGTGCCACTTTACCCATTTTCAACGGGATCTCCTTAAAGAGCTTGGAGATATCCTCCAAGATCTATCAGCTGAGGGGGCCCAGGCTAAGGCAGCCTCCCAGCTGGACGACTCTTAATTCAGTGGTGAACTCCTCCATGAGGCTCATTTCTTATGCAGCCAATGGTTTGAGTAGAGCCGCTGGTACAGGCATTGCCCTAAGGAGGCACACTTGGATGCAGCTATGTAACTTTGCGGAACCTTTCAGAGCGTCTTTCACCAGTACCCCCTTTGATGGTTCCTCTCTTTTTGGATTACAGGTGAAGGACACCCTTACCAGGTGTGAGCAGGATCACAGGTGAAGGACACCCTTAACAGGTTTGAGCAGGAAGGCAAGACTCTCTGTGCCGTGTGAGTCCTTTTTCCACTCCTTCCAGACCATATCCCAAGGATCAGAAGAGTGGAATGATGTGGTTCCGGAAATCCCAGGGAGCCTTGCCGGACACATGTGGTGAGTTCCCATCCAGGGGCAGAGGAGGGAACAATAATAGATGCTGCCCACGTGGCAGAGGGGGTCCGCAAAACCAGGGCAGCAGAGAATCCTCCTCTGAGAAGCCCTTCCAGCATCCCTGAAGGATAGCCCGGCTACCCACCTCTGGAGGCAGTCGGGGGAAGATTATCGCTGTACCCAAGAGCCAAGACAAGAGCAAGACATAACACAAGACAAATGGGTGCAGTCTGTTATATCCGGAGGCTACAGAATTCCCTTTGTTCGCACTCCCTTAGTGTTAAACAAGTCCCTTCCAGATGTTCCACCCAGTCTAAGGGATCAAGAAGTTTCAAAACTGCTAAGAAAAAGGGCCATCCAGCAAGCCCCAGCAGACCAGCAAGGATCCGGAATTTACTCAAGGTTCTTTTTGGTACCGAAAAAGACAGGGGACTGGAGACCCATTCTGGATCTCGGCAGACTGAACAGGTCTGTACAAAGAACGAAGTTTCTGATGGTCACGCTTCAGTCCATTTTACCCTTTCTGGGTCAGGACAATTGGATGTGCTCCGTAGATCTTCAGGATGCGTACTACCACGTCAAAATGGACAGACGCTCCAGAAGATTCCTTCGCTTCAGGCTGGGAGCCAGCCATTATCAGTTCAGAACTCTGCCCTTTGGTCTCACCACAGCCCCCAGGGTGTTCACCAAATGTATGGTAGTAGTTACCTCTCACCTGAGATGGCAAAGATTCCAGGTGTTTCCATATCTAGACGACTGTCTCCTCACTGCCACCACCAGCCATCACCTTCTGCGAGCCAGAGACTACACTATCCAGACTTGCTCCAGACTAGGTATCTCAATAAATTTCAAAAAGTCTGCATTGTCGCCCTGTCAGTCTATCACCTTTATAGGCACAAATTTAAATACAAAAGACATGTCAGCGAGCCTTCCACCAGACAGGGTATTAGTGATTCGCCAACATGTATAGGTTTTATTAGCATGCAAAAGAATTCAAGCCAGGTTCGTCCTCCAAACTCTGGGTCTCATGGCAGCAGCGATCATACTTGTTCCTCTAGCTCGTTTTCACATGAGGATTCTCCAGTGGCTTCTTTTCACCCAATGGTCCTTCCAGCAGCTTCCCATGTCTCACATGATTATGATCACAGAAGCATGCAAAAACCACCTTGCGTGGTGGATGGTCTCCACATCAGTGCCCCGGGGCAGACCATTTGTACTTCCCCCTTCAGTTGCTACGGTGACCACGGATGTCTCCTTGATCGGGTGGGGGGGGGGCATTATCAGGGCAGAACAGTCCAAGGCACCTGGCAACCTCACGAGTACCATCTGCATATAAACGTCTTGGAGATGAGGGCCGTGCTTTTAGCGTTGCAAGCTCTTCAGGACTCTCTTCCTACTGGGACCATTGCAATTCAAATGGAAAATATGTCAGTAGTGTGGTACATCAACAAGCAGGGTGGAACCAAGTCCTACCCCATATGTCGAGAAGCACTCAGACTCTGGCAGTGGGCAATCTCTTCCCAACGGTTTCTGATCACAACGCACGTCCCTGGGAGGTCCAACGTCATAGCAGACAGGCTGAGCAGAGCAATTCTCATGCCTCACGAGTGGTCTCTGAATCAAGTAGTTGCGGGCCAAATATTCCGCAAATGGGGCCAACCTTGCTGCGACCTTTTTGCCACCCCCTTCAAAAGCAAGTTTAGCAAGTTCTTTTCTCTCCTTCCACTTCCCAGACATTCCCCCGGAGACGCTCTAGTCCACGATTGGCCTCATGGACTTCTTTATGCATTCCCTCCGTTTCCCCTAATCCTGAAGCTAATACAGAAAGCTACCGTATTGGGCTGCAAAATTATCCTCATTGCTCCTTACTGGCTTCGACAAATATGGTTCCCGTTCCTGCATCACCATCTTCTCGTGCAGCCTTGGACTCTGGACCTAGTTCCAGACCTTCTGATCCATCAGTCGGGTGGGCTGCACCAATCTCTGCAATCTCTCCAGCTCACTGCTTGGTTGCTCCACTTCCAACTTTAGCCAGGCTTCCTGATATCTCCCCCTCTGTGCGCGAAATTATTTTATCATCGCACAAGTCTACGACTGGAAAAACTTACGCTAGTAAGTGGAAACGTTTTTCTTCCTGGGCAGAGGCTAAGAGTATAGACCCCTTTTCAGCCCCTGTACACCACATTTTGGAATTTCTTGCGGAACTCTTTCATGCTGGGTCCGCTTCCGCTACAATTAGAGTTCAGTTAGCTGCAATTTCAAATTTTCACATTGGCCTGTCGGAAAATATCATGTCCCATAAGCTATGTAAAGCCTTTCTCAAAGGGACCACTCTGCTCAGGCCTCCAGTGAGAGATCCTCCACCTCCGTGGGATCTAAATTTGATTTTAGCTTCTCTAATTTTGCCCCCCTTTGAACTTGCAGCATCTTGTTCCTTGAAGTTTTTATCTTGGAAAACCCTCTTTCTGGTAGCTATTACTTCAGCCAGAAGAGTTTCGGAACTTCAGGCTCTTTGTACCCGCCTCCGTACCTAGTGTTCCACAATGACAGGGTTGCTCTCAGGACTAATCCTTCCTTCCTTCCTAAGGTCTCTTCAGAGAATAACTTGAATCAGTCCATAGACCTTCCTGTGTTTTTTCCCCAACCACTCCAACAGGGCGGAATATAAATTGCATCAGTTAGATGTTCACAGGGAACTACGCTTTTATTTGCATAGAACTAAGGACATCAGGAAATCGGACCAACGTTTCCTTTCTTATGCTGAGGGTAAACAAGGTCTTCCAGTCTCAAAAGTTACCTTATCTAGGTGGTTGATTACTATCATCACATTTATCTATCAACTGAGGAATAAAGAATTGCCTGTTAAACCAAAAGGTCACTCCACCATAGCTTTAGCCACTTCTGTGGCCTTTCAGGCTAGGTTGCCCATGGAATCTATTTGTGCTGTGGCTACGTGGGCCAACCCACATACTTTCATTTTGCATTATAAGTTGGATGTGGTTTCCAGGAGCAGAGCTGATTTTGGTTCCACTGTTCTGAAGAGTTTGTTCCGATGAGCCACCCAGGATTTTAGGTGCTAGGGACGCTGTCCCAACCAGGAGGAATGAAGGCGAGATAGACAACTTAACATAAATAAGTTATGTACCTACCATAACGTTCCATGTTAGTTGTCTTCTTCTCGCCTTCTTTCTTTGTCCCACCCTCCATCCCTCTATCCTAGTAGACCCAGAAGAGTTCCTTATGGTTTTTTCACTGGCTGAGTGTTCTCCGGCTACTCTTTTCTGCTTAGTAGCCTCTCTGGTAGGGTTTATACATTCCAGGATAGGATTCTTTCCTTACATCTGCAGTTAGACTTACCAAACGAGATCTGGGTATCTAGCACCAGGCATCATGGAATATGGGGTGGCCTCGAGCCAGTAAACCGCTGTCGAGCTTTTGAAGATAGCCGAGTCGGAGCCGAGGATTGGCTCCGAACCCAACCAGCAAGAAAGAAGGCGAGAAGAAAACTAACATGGAACGTTATGGTAGGTACATAACTTCTTTTTCTGTCTGGTGTCTAAAAAACAATTTACAACCACTGGCAGTAGACCCTCCGGTGGTCTTGTCCTACTTTTTGGAGTTGATGAAGTCTGGGCTGTCTTATTCTTCTATTAAGACACATTTATCTGCCATCTCAGCATACCTACCACTCACCTCAACTTTGTCTTCAAGGTTAGAAGTTAAACTATTTTTGAAAGGGGTTCTGCATATTAGACCACCAAGGAAGCCCATTCCACCTCCTTGGGCTCTAAATTTTGTTCTGGGTAAGTTGACTCTTTCTCCCTTTGAGCCAGCCAAAGACTGCTCTCTCCAGTACTGTACATGGAAAACTATACTCTTGGTGGCCATTACTTCAGCCAGAAGGGTTTCTGAGCTGCAGTCCTTATGGCCTCTCATACTTTTACAGTTTTCCATAAGGACATGTGTATGTCTACGTAATAACCCAGCCTTCATACCCAAAGTGGTCAATGAGCTGTCCTTGAATCAGGCCCTCAACCTTACGACCTTCTTCCCTTCACCCCAAAATCGGGCTGAAAGGATCCTACGTTCCTTAGATGTGCACAGACAACTCTGATACTATTTGGCCAAGTCCAAATCCATCCATAAATCAGACAGGCTCTTTGTCTCCTACCACCCAAGAGCCCTAGGACACCCTGTTTCCAAGCAAACCATTTCCTCTTGGATTTTTAAAACAATCTCCTTTTGCTATACAGACCATGGCAGAATGCTTCCCTTCCCTGTAAAGGCACATTCCACTAGTGTAGTGTCCTCCTCTGGGGCTTTCTTCAAGGGTTTGGATACAGCTGCCATTTTAGAAGCAGCTACTTGGTCCTCTGTCCACACCTTCACCAAACACTCTAAGTTGGACATCATTTCTACAGCCAGAGCAGGTTTTGCCAGAGCCATCCATCATGGCTTTGTGGAAAATGCTTCTGTTCCTCCCCCCAAGGCTTCATAACAGGAGCTTTTGCACGTTCCCTTGTGTTATGGATACAGTAACATATGAATAGAAAGACATAGTATTGTTGTGTAAAATCTTCCCATAACTTTACGTGTCCTTCTCTTCTATATGCTGCTGTATAGTTTCCCTCCCTGCCTTTCCCATGACACTTGCCTGACTCCTGAGTACCCACTCTGTAGTTGCTGTTTCCGGTGGCATACAGTTCTGAGATAGGTATGTGCTGACATCTGTTTTGTACCCGATGTCCGTTTATGGCCGAAGTCTGCAGAGAGATGCAGGACACCACACTCACCTTTGCAGTAGCATCTATCTTTTGTGAAATGGCCGGACAAACATGAGTCAAGCAAAGGCAGAGACTCCCTTGTGTTATGGATACAGCAGCATATAGAAAGGGACATCTAAAGTTGTGGAAAATTTTACACAATACTTTCCATGTTTGAGCCCTGTCTTTTCTATCTGGCTATATCTGTTTCTCTGCTATTATTGGGGAATAGAGCAGCAAACTCTGTGTGAGGCAATAAGGATGGAGTAGGGCATTATGGGTAGAGGGAGGAGCTCAAGAATTGGATCTGAAGTTTGAAGTACGAGTCCAAGTCAGATTTGAGGTTTGGTTAACCCATAAGGGAGGAAAAATGAAAATGGACAACACAGAAGTCTAGTTATGGTGAGTACATAATTTATAATTACAGAGTAATTGGCCTTCCAAATCTGCTTTTGTTTGCAGACTGTTCTCCCTCCACCCAAGGGAAAAAGAGTTCTAGACATGTGCCCCCTGCTGAGTCTACTCAGACGCCCATTTCTGAGAAACCTCCTTTTCAGATCAAACCAGGTTCCATCTGAGAATTTCCTTCCTTTTTCTCTCTACCAGGTTCCCTTGTCCCCTTCGTCTTTCCCTGTCCCTTGACATGGTGGAGGATCACAAAACATACTTTGGTTCAGTCCATCATCCATCAGGGGTAATTCATGATGTGGAAATCTCTTCCTTCCTTTCTGGATGTATCTCAGCTTCCTCAAGAACAGCTTCATCTCTTTCCACAGGTACTTCATGGTCTTCTGGCACATGGAACAGTTCAGGTTGTGTCCCTTCCCAGGGAAAGGAAGGCTTTTTATTCCACAATGTTTCTGGTTCCCAGGATGGAGGGCAGCTATAGACCATTTCTGGATCTTACTCAGTTCAACACCTTTCTAAAAGTCCCCTCTTTTCGGATGCTATCCCTTCATACTTTCTTCCCAGGCATTTCTGGTCTCTCTGGATCTCAAGGATATTTACCTTCATATCCCCATCCATCCCCTTTGCAGGAAGTTTTTGCATTTCTGTGTTTCTTGCATTTTCAGTTGTCTGCTTTGCCCTTTGGCTTCTCTTCTGTCCCAAGTGTATTCACCAGATACATTGCTCCTGTCATTGCCTTTTGCAGGATATGGGGGGGGGGGGTTCAGAACTTTATTTGGATGATCTGTTTATTCAGGCCTTGTCGTCAAAGTTCTGCTTCTGGAGTTCTCCAGTTACTATTTCCCTGCTACAAAGTGTGGCATTCACCATGAACTTTAAAAGGCAGTCTTGGTTTCTTCTTAGGATCATGTTTTTCTTGGTTGCAGGATCCAGACTATTCCCATGCTGGCATCCCTGCCTTGCCCCAGGTCCCTCTGTCTTACAGTTTTTTTTCCAGTTTCTTCTTCTGGCTTCAGTCATGACCAGGGACTTATGGCTTCCACCATTCCTATGCTGCCTCTGACCAGGCTTCATATGATAAAGCTTTAGTGGTATCTGAGATGTGTGTGGTTTCAACATTGTCATCCACTGGAATTCCTTGTTCCCTTCCTTCCCTGTCTCACGCTCAAGCTTCAGGGCTGATGCATCAACTTTCTGTCAAAACAGGGTTCCTCTCCAACCACCAGTCCTGATTCAAGAGCTCTTTTCGGATGCTTGAGTCGGAATGAGGAGCTTCCTTCAGTTATTAAAGAGGTAGACCACTTCATCATAAAGGAGATGAGGGCTCTCCTAGCTCTTTTTGGCTTTCATACCCTGTTTTTATCCTGGGCCCTTAGGGTTTTCACAGACAATACCACAGTGATGTGATATGTCAGCAAGCAAAGGGGTACGTGGTCATTCCTTTAATGCAGGTTCACTGTTCAGGTCTGAGATCTAGCTGTCCAGTATCAAGTACTGTTCAGGCTGTCTACATTTTCTCAGAGCTAAATATAGTGGCAGATTCCTTGAGCAGGTCCAGTACACAGGCTCACAAATGGATGCTTCACAGAGATGTTTCTTTTTGCTTCCCCTCTGAACTAACAACAACTTTTTTTTTTTTCCACCAGAGTACCAAGTCCTCTGGCATGGAAGGTGGATGGCCCTGTCTTTTTCTTGGAGGGAAGATGTTTCTTTGTTTTCCCGCCTCTTCCTCTCATACGAATGGTTCTACTCAAGATAGATCAGGACCCCCCTCCACCACCTCCCCAAAGAAAAATGTTGCTGGTGACTCCCTTTTGGCCTAGACAACATTGGTTCCCTCTTCTGCACCTAGCCAAGGGCAATCACCTCAAGTTACCTCACAGGGTGGACTTAATCACACAAGACAAGGAGGTTCTCATCCAAACACTCTTCAGTTGATAATGGGTGATAAGTTTTGATCCTTTTTAGGAATCTGTTTTCTGAGGATGTGCTTCAGGTCCTGCAGGAGATCAGGAAATCATATTTGTCCAAATGGAAGTGATTTTCTGTATGGTGCTTCTCTCAAAACCAGGATTCCCTTTTCAGTGCAGCTTCCTATTCTCTTATTTGTGTGATCTGCTTCTTGCTGGGTTGGCCTATTCTTCAGTTAAATCTCACCTATCAGCAATTTCTGCTTGTCTGTCCTTAACTCGTCCTCTGTCCTCTAGGTTTGAGGTCAAGCAGTTTCTTAAAGGCATCCTTCATATGATGGCTCCCAGGAAGCCGATTCTGCCTTCCTGGTAGCTCAGTCCTGTTCTTAAAAAACTGACTCTGACTCTGACGTCTTTTGAGTTTGTTGCTTCAGCTTCCTTGCAGCATTGTACTCTGAAGACTCTTCTTATTTTGACCTTTACTTCAGCTAAGAGAGTAGCTGAGCTTCAGGTTGTCATGACTGTTCCTCCCTTTTTAGTTTTTCACAGGGGCAGTGTGTCTCTTTGTAGTAATCCTCCTTTTATGTCTAAGGTGGTAAATGAATTATCTCTTAATCAGTCTATTAATTTGCCTTTCTTTTTTCCTTCTCCATATTGTCTAACTAATGTGCTACAGGACAGGATCTCTTCAAAAATGTTGTATACTTCAGAGAGTTCAAAGAAGATGTAAACAATTTGTATCACTTATCTTATCAGGGAGCTGAAATCAGTATTTTGAATACCTTTTTTACCTTTTTGTATGGTGATAATAGACATCAAATATTACAGTAATGGTCTGTGCATCCAAGAGGGGGAGCACAATCTTTATATCACATACACTTTCAGATATAGTAGTTAAGACTAGGTCAAGTGTATTTCTAACTCTAGCCTCTTCCAAGACTAATTGAATTATGTTAAATGCTATTGTATTTATAAATTCCCTTTCAAATGCAATGTTTGAGTTATCCATCCAGCAGACACCTGGGTAGTTAAATCACCCAAAAGTATGACATTCTTGTTACTTACATTATTTTTCCAGTTTATATAAAAAGTCCCCATGGGCTAAATCATCCGTAGGTGTTTGATAATATAATGCAACATGAATTAGTCTCTTACTAACAGTATCTTTTATTTGCAGCGTAGTAGTTTGTTCATTATATTGATCACTGCTGCTGGGTTATATCCTGTCAAGGATGTAACAGCCGTCCAGCTTCAGGGTATCTTCCAAACCTCCATACTGTCAGACAGCTCATACTCTGCTAAGACAAGCTTGTCCACCAAGTCCTTCTGTGCTGTAGTGCTGCCAAAGAGTTTGCTCCTCTGAGGCTTTTGAGGATTGATGGAATATTTCCATTTATTTTTATTATTAATAGTTTTGCTGTCAGGAAAGTTATTTTAAAGCTAGGAGTTTAACAGACTGTCACAAGGTTGTATCGTACTTTTAAATGAGAGTACTCTCTCTGTTTTTTCAGTCAGTTTAAAAATTGTATAAAGTATACATTTTTTTTCTGTGAAAAATTTGTTCATTTTACTACTTGGGTCTGGGAAAGTGTTTTTAAAGTGCTTTTACTGTGTGTTTCTGTGAAAAAAGTAACTTTTAAAGATGTTAAATTGTTATTGGCTTTTGCTGCTTGTTTTCTCTGGGAAAGAGACACCATTTTCAGCTTGACCATGGCATAGCCGGCCTTAGGCATAGGCCAACTAGGCGGCTGCCTAGGGCGCTGCTGTAGCAGGGGCACTTTTCCAGTATTTATTTGGTGTAGGTAGACCAGGATGGGGGCACCAGATGGAGCCCTTATGCGTAGGGTACCAGTTGACCTAAGGCCGTTCCTGGACCATGGAACAAACTGTCGGACCTACGGTCAGTCCTTCTTCCAGCCACAGGGAAGTTAAGAAAGCAGCCTTTACCATGACAAAAGGCTTACAGTTTGTCTAGGAGCAGGTGGGTGATTGCTTGTGGCCATTAGTTGTAGCGCAAACCACTCATCCTTTACTCTGGATCCCTGTAGTGCAGCACCTACAGCCACGTCGTCTGCAACTGTTGGGGTCCCCTTGATGGGCAAGGGAAAGCCACTCTTGTTGGTTTTGGCGGGGGGGAAGGGAAGGCTTCCCTGTTTTGTCAGAGTGTTGTGCTCATCCCTGGGGAACCCACTCCTGCCATTTATAACACTGTTGGCCCCATTTTTGTCTATCATAAAGAAACAGAAAAGTAAGCATGTATGTGGTTGTCCTCAAATTTCTTTAAACAGGAGCAGCTTACTGGGTCTGGCTCAAGGTTTTATTCAGGATTTTTATCTTTCTTATTGCTTTCTGTTAAAAGAATGAAGGCTACTGTTTTCCTGAAAGGATTCAAGATTTTGAATCTGGGCAGGAAGATGAAGGGACAGATACAAGTTCACTCAGTGTTCTGATTCATATTCTGGGAGAGCTCTATTTCTGATTCTCCTTTTGGAGTCTCTCTCTCTGAATTTTTCTAGAATGTGTCAGTGTTTTCACTGGAAGTACACTGAGGTTTCTCAGTCTCTCGGAAAATTTTATGAGCTGCTACAGAAGGAATTTCCTGAACCTTCACCAATTCCTCCATTTCTGTCAACTTTGTAAGATGTCTGTGTCTGCCTGTAATTTTCCTGATAGCCAGCCTACTGTTCCTAAAAGAGCTGATAGAATGTATAAAGCTTGTCACTTTTTAAAGTTTTTAGACACTCTTCCCAAACTTGACCCAGCAGTTGTAGTTTAGGGAATCCTATTACTGCAGTTCATTCCTATCCAACTCTTTCTGATAAGGATGGGAATATTTATTGATGGGTAAAAGAAAATAGCACATGCTTCTGCAACTTTGATTTTCATAATGTTAATGTTTATTCTGACTAATTATGAAAGTTTGAATATTTGGTCTGCAGTTTCTTCTTGTGAGCTAAAATCTGCTTTAAGTTATTTAGATTCTTCTGTTGTACTAGTCACTGCTCTTTTTACTGTGTGTATATGACTCTGTTGATAATTCTTCCATGGCTATGGCCTCTTGTACTGTTTTGAGAAGGTCTGCCTGGCTGCATTTGCAGGACCTCCCAAGATGAGGTGAATAATGAGATTCTAGTTTCTGTTTTGGATAGAGATTCGCTATTTTGTTCCTTTGCTGCGGAGTTTATCAAAAAGTTTGAAAGGGAGTAAGTGAAATCAGGAAATTTCAAAGGTTTTTCTGTCCTCCTTTTTCAGATTTTTTTAAGGGATTTTCTTAACTCTTCATCCAATTTTGGCATAATGGCAGGGTTATTCAAAAAAGAATTTGGGAACCCCCAAACCCAGGGACAATTCCAGTCAACATAACTAGTTAAGGGACTTTGCTCCTTCCTGTCACCCTGGCAGTCCCTTTTTCCTTCCAGAAAGTTCAAATCTCCACTTATAGTTTCAGACAAATGGGTTCTGAAGATCATTCTTTACGGTTATAGATGACAGTGAGTAGACACCCCCTCTTGCCAGGGGCTTATTCCTCATCATCCTTACCAGACTCTTAATTTCCACCAATCTTTCATTACATGCTATTCTAGTGAGTGCTAGAATGAATTCCTCCTTTCCCAAGTTTAGAAAGGATTTTGTTGGATGTTTTAGTGCCCAAAAAGGAGACACTTGGAGAGCATTTCTGGATCTTTCTTCATAGACCTGTTTGTGATGTTGCCTAACTTCTAAATGATGTCACTTTCCAATCTGTTACCTCATCTTGCTCATTCAAGTTTTCCCTGCAACACCGCATTTGAAAGATGCTTATCACATTCCTTTTAATTTAGACTTTTCAGGCATTTCTTAAAGTTTTTTTGTGTTTGGATCACTTTATCAGTACTCTGCTTTACCCTTTGGACTTTCCACTGAAACAAGAGTGTTCTCAAAGTGGCTAGCTGCAGTTCTCAGGGTATCCATTTTCTTTTTTCTTTTTTTTCCCCCCATATGTTGACTTGCATATCTTTTGCGGAGTCTTTTTCAAATTGTCAGGAATTTTTGACTTTGAGGGAGGTCTCTAAAAAGCTGGGATTCCAAGAGAGCATTTAAAAGTAATGTTTGACTTCTTCAGACAGGATTGTGTTCCTGGGGTGGCAGCTAGACACCTCCCTTCAAAGAACTTTTTTTCCATACAGGAAAAATGTATCTATATTTATATCTGTTTCTAAGGTTTTCATCTCTGACTTCTGACACTGTGAAGGGATACCTCAGGATTTTGGGTCTCGTGGCATCTAGAAAAACTCACCCAGACTCTGCCACAACTTGCTGTTAGGGAAAGGCTAGTTTGCTTTTGCTTTCTTGTGTTTTGTATTACTTTATTGCCGCCTTCTATTTTGTATGTTGTGGTTTGTTTTCTTTACACTGTGTTTTACTTGTATTCTGCTTTTAATTGCATAATAAAACTAGGAAGGAGACCACAGCTGTGTCTCTTGAGTTGCACAGATTTTTTTTCAAACCCTCCCATCCTCATACTGTTCTTCAACTCTACTGTATTTCTAGTTGCCTGCCCCTTATGTTAATTTGACCACATAGCTCCTTCCCTCTCCCCTTTCATTGGCTGTTGTAAGCACAAAATTATCATTTTGTGAAATCACTCCCCTTTAACTATTTAAATTTATTGACCATCCCACTGTATTCCACAGAACCAAAATGCAAAGTGCCCACTCCCTTTCAATCTAGCTTTCTCTTTTAAAATTAGTGGCCCCCACTTGGACAACTAAAGCTTAAGTTACTCTCTCTTTCATATCCAACTGCTTAGTGTACACTGCAGTGCTTAGGATATTAACTATCTTTTTTTTTCCATTTTATCTTTAAAATCTGCAACATCTCTTGCAAGACCACCAGTTAGTGGAGATCCCACATTTCTGCCTCTGTAGTCATCTTGGGGTTAGTGCATTTGTTTTCTCCTGGTGAGAGCAGGAGCACAGAGACATTGTTTCCTGGAGACTGCTGATCACCCGAAAGCCTAATAACCGCTTCACAGGTGACAGCTTGGAATTTGTACTTATATTCTGCTCCTTGTGAGAGAAGGAGCAGAGTACATTGATTCCTGACTGTTGCAGATTGGGCAGCGAGTGTTTGTGCTTGACTTTCCTGATTGTGTTTACAACAAGCCTACAGACCCTTGCATTATCTGGGACAAGACTGAATTACCACACAGGCTGTGGCCTACTTCTCATCTTGGGGTATGTGATATTTTGCCTCTGGTGAGAGAAGAAGCAAAGGAGCATAGTATCCCAGCAGAGTGAAGATGTGGTGAGACCAGCACTTAGTAGTAGCCATGCAGTAGCTATTCAAGGGACTGCCCCTTTTTCATCATTCTTGACAAGCTAATTTTTTTTCAGGAAGTACTGCTTGATATGTTTCTAATTTCAGAATATCTGTAAATACTTCATCCATAAATTTTCAAGGTAGGCTTACTAGTTTTCCCCACAATTGTTTGGCAGTGCTGTCTATAGACGCAGATACCTTGGCATTTTTTTTTCTGTAAAAGCACCAATACCTAGATGCTCATGGGACAACGTGTTTGCAATGATAAGAACTGTCCCCAGAGTTGCAAACCAGATACTCCTGACATTGCTTTATATTCTCACTCCAACTGTCTAATCAATAAAAAGGGTATTTTGCCATGGATACGAACTTTCCCACAGTCTCCATTCAGCTTGGTAGGCATGGGTATCCAGAGGCAATGTAGTAATTGTATCATGTTTACTGACAACCAAGTAATTCTCAAACTGATATGCTATGAGAGATCTATTTACACAATGTCACTGGAGGCAAAGCTCTCACATAGAAGTACTGCTAATGTCAGTAAGGTTGTCAGTAGTACACATGCTGCACCCATCACACACAATTCATACCAGACATAGAGACCCACGTATACTGAGGCACTTAAATGTAACCGTCCTAACTCCCAAAGACCACCTAGATGAAGTGCACATAACAAATACCCTCAGCAGCCACAAATGCACTCCTTCAAAGCAGCACCTACATCAATATATACAGTCACATCTCATGGAGCCTCAAATTCTAAGCCCATAAGGCAAGCCACTACACAGTCCAGCATTTTGGTCATTGGAGGGGCAATTGTGAGACACACTGATGTCCCTCTCACCAGGCTGAGTAAGGAGTAAGTCACGGTTATTTGCTTATCATGAGCTAGGATCTGCCAGAATTTGCACGCACTCAGGTCATTGGACCACAAGTACCAGTATGACTCAGTCATAGCCTATGTTGGATGTAAATGACCTGGGATGTACCTCACTAGACTATATGAAGAGAGTCATCATGTATCTCTCCGAATGTGTCCCAGACTGCAATGAGCCTAACATTGAACAGCATTTTACCTTCCTCAAGGATGATGCCACAGTACGTACAAAAGATGAATGACTTTAATAACTGGTCTAGTTTCTGGTGTCATTCTAACTGGGTACAATGTTTGTCAGCATAGAAGGAGATGTTCAACAGACTAAGCTGCTTTGCCAGGGATGGTCTACACTTCTCCACTCTAGGCATTTAAATATTAGCTAAAACATTGTTTTTCCCCATAGTGCCTTTTTTAGGCAATGCCATACTAAAAGTACTTCTGACGTTGCAAATCAAAACCAAGAAAATCTAAAGGTATTACTGCTCAGTGCTAGGAGTCTAAACAAAACTGCCACTCCCTAAATTTCTCCACCCTAGAGAATGCGGACACCAGTGCGATCATTGAGACATGGTTTAAATCCACAAAGAGCTCACCAATAGTGCAAGGTTATAATGCCTTCCACCCCTGCAAAACAGACTGGGACTAAATGTGGAGGTGTCTCAATTTTACATCAAAAATAAATATACCTCAAGGCTGATCAAACTGGACAAAGCACTTGAGCTACTCCATGTTCAAATAACTACAGGCAAAATGCAGTACCACTTCCTTGCAAGCTATAGGTCCCCTTTATGACCCAAGAAACCCATACCCTGTATTTAAACTTATTGGAAACGCTCACTATCCAACCCAAAACCATATTCATGGTTGACTTTAATTGCCACACTGTTAACTGGCAAACCAATACAACACCAAACGTACAAGCATTGAGATTCGTGGAATTTGTAATCGCAAAGTCCCTGGACCAGACCGTCAATGCACTAAACAGTGGTACAACCATACTGGATCTGGTCCTCAGTAATATGTTTTCTCTGGTAAGGTCAGACCATAAAATTGTCTCCTTTGAAATAATAAAACCTGGACCCCCCAGCTAACCTGGGATATTCAGGAACTACTCTAAGGCTAATTTCCTGCTATTAAGTGATAAGCTGGCAAAGTTTAAAGCCCCCATAAATCTTGAGAACACTGCTGCCTATGCAGAATACAAGCATGTTAATAGCTGCATAGAGGCAGCTGTACCCACCAGGAAGAAGTACAGAACTAACTCCAAACACAACCACTCTGGTGGAATCACAAAATCAATAGGCTATATAACAGAAGGATGAAGATAATGGCAAAAATTAGGAAGTGCAGCACCCAGCAGGATAAAAGCACTGTCATCAAATTAAACAAACAACTCTGAGGACAAAGAAAGCCTACCAAAGGTAAATTTGGCCTCCCTGGTCAAAAACAAGCACAAGGCATTCTTCAGCTATGTCTGCAATCTCAAAGGCAATGCACAATTTTATGCAGTCCTCATTGTAAATGGAGCCATCTATACTGAGCCAGAAGATATAGCAAACCTACTAGCTGACAAATTCAGCTCCAAGTTTACCCCTTTCGCCCTTCAACCTTTCTCAGGAAGTAACATCAAATATAACTCTTCCGCTATCACTAGGGAACAGGTTCCTAATGTTGTCTGTAAGGCCAACAATACTGCATCACTAGGCCCAGGCAGTATCCCAGGGAGCCTTCTAAATAGCATGAAACATGACCCATCAGGCCGTCTGGAATTGCTTTTTAACTGTAGACTCCAAACAGGTTTTTGCCTCATGAATGATGAACAGCAACAGTGATTTCTCTGCACAAAGATGGGCTATCTACAGACCCTGAAAACTATAGACCCATAAGTCTTACTAGTCTTTTATGCAAATCCATGGAAAAAAATCATCATGGAAATGATCAATAATGATATACTAAACTTCCAGACACTGGCGGCAACCCAGTTTAGTTTTATCAAGGGTAGGTCATGCCTACTCAATCTGGTGGACTTCTTTGAGAAGGTCAGCAAAGCAATGTCATGAGGGCAGAATGGTTCACACTGCCTACCTTGATTTGGCCAAGGCATTTGACACACTACCTCATTCAGGCATTATTGACAAATTCAAGAGGTTAGGTACAAACTCACTCATATGTTAACCAGTGGATAGCCAACTGGCTCACAGGACCCAGGAAGTTAAAATTGGAGAGTTCGCCTCTACAAGGAGGCCACTCTTAGGTTGAGTCCCTCAGTGTTTAGTTCATGGTCCACTCCTTTTTGGCATTTACTACTCTGACGTCAAGGCAATGTCCATTGTCACTGGCAGACTAAATTTGCAGATGATTGCAAATTAGGAGCTGTCATTGAATCCCACACTGTGCAAATGTTCTCCAGGAAGGGCTGACACAGACAAACATCTGGCGCCAGTGCCATGGACTAAATCTAAATGCCAAGAAATGCATAATAGTATTCTTCTGGAATTATCCACCTCTGGTATCTATCATAGTGAGAAAACACCCCTTGGAGTTGACCGAGTAGTCAGGGACTTAGAGACACACAGAGACAGTAATCTGACCTTATACAATATGCTGACGACTCAACATTAGTCTGCTCAGCCAATGACCTACACAAATTCCTCTCCATTACCCAAAAAGCCTTCCAAATTAAAGAAACCTGGTTTCTTAACAAAAAACTATTACTTAATCCCAAAAAGACCAAACTGTTGCTATTTAAACCAAACAAATCCGCGTCAGTGCCCAAGATGTTCAATATTGTGTCCAAAGATGGGACTATCCTCTCTCCAGACACTTGTACTAAACTGCTAGGCATGACCATTGACGACAACCTCAAGTTCGATCTGCATATAAATCAAAGTATTAAAAACATTCACAAAAAAATGGCCAATCTTTATAAAAACAAACCATTTCTAACCCAGACTGCTAGAATAACCATAGTTCAAACCCACCTCCTCTCCACACTGTTCTACGCCGCTCCCATCTTTAACAACCTACTCAAAACTGAAATGTCCAAGCTTAACATCTTCTACAATCAAATTGCCAAATTTGCTACTGCTGCCCCCTTCTGTGCCCACCACTGTTATTCACTAAATCAACTTAATTGGCTTGAATTCCCAAATCTCCTCTCATTCCATCAGCTTTAGTTTGCCCATAAAATCTTGCTACTTCCGGAAAAAAAACATCACTGTCTAATCTACTTAAATTACAAACTAATACCAGACAACTTCGCTCTAGTGATAAGGTGACCAAAAGCAGTAACATAACGGGTGACTCCCTCTTCCCTAACTACATAGGTAAAATTTGGAACTCATTACCTTCTGCTATTACTTCAGCCAACTCAATGGTTACATTCAAAATACTACTAAAAGAACACCTAAAAATCACATGGCTATGCCCTTGCTACCCACCAGGTTGACCCATATCACACACACCCTCTGATCCACACTCATCCTCCCTTTCACTTCTATCCCTTGAAGAATTGTGACTCCTCCGTATAGTGCCTCACCTGCGAACACCCACACCAACAGTCCACAGTTAGCACATTCCAACTTCATACCCAACCACTTCTCACAAAACTAACCCTAACATCCTCTCACAACCACCTCTTACTTACATTTGTCTCAGTCAGTGTTATTACTGGAAACCAGTACATTCTAAGTACTAATTTACTCTAAGTTATAAACTATGGAATTTTGTTTAAAACTTGTGACTACCACTACCAATGAATATTGCACTTTGTAACTTTAAAACCATGGAATCTTGTTAAGTCATGTGTTTTCCTATGAATACTTGCTTGGTATGTAGAAATCTCATACTTTTATGTTAATCTGTGGAGCTTTTCTCCCCTTGGCCTCCGCTGAAAATGGACATGCATCCAGTCGGACTCTCCGGTCAACAAATGTAAAATAAATAAATAAAATTGACAGTCACATTTTTACAGTAATGAAGAAATCATTCTATGTTGTGCAACTTATAAGCAAAGGTATGGCATCTAGGTCCAAGGAAGTAATCGTTTCACTGTATTTGGCATTCATCAGACGTATCATTGAATGCAGTGTCCCCTTTGTTATGTGCCTAACCAGGCATATCCAACAAATGGAACATCCACAGAGGTTCCACACTAAAAGATTACAGGATGCAAGTAAAATGTCCTATGCAGACCACCTCAACACCCTATCCCTGTATTCTTTCTCCTGCAGGCTGTTGGGAGATCTCTGCCTGGCATATAGGGCGTTGTCAAACCCTACTCTGGACCTCCTGCTAATCAGCAAAAAAAAAAAAAAAACAGAATTGTACCCATCCTAAGGGCTTAAATCTTGCCTGTGATATAAATAGGACCTGCTGGAGAGGGGGTATGTATCCCAGGGACTACCCTGTCTCTGGAGCAGGCTACTCATCCATGTGAAGCAGAGTTCCCTCCTAACCCAATTCACGTGTAATGTGGACAATTGGATGAGGAACAGGAAATTCATACCTTGCTTGGCAGCTATGTCTGTAATGGACACAGGCAACCTGTAAATGGTTCATCTCCCAGGCCCCTGCTTGTAAATGTTTGATTTCCCAAGCCCCTGCTTACACTTAATGATGCCAGAACTCATCAGATATCTAGAATACATGGTTAGGCTTTGAAAGGTCCTTGTGGTTATAAACCCAGTAAACATTGGCTAATCTGTTTCTCATGACAGCCCTGGCAAGATTCCAGTGGCATCTGAAGCCTTTTTGATCTCAGCATCACTATCCATTGCCCTCACAAATCCTAGTGCTGTGGCTTATCAGTAGAAAAATGACTTGGTGGTGGCAGCAAATATCCCTAAATTCAGGCCTCTCCTTATCCTTCCCTGATCTAAAACAATCCATCTCTAACACCTCGGACTTTGGTTGGGGAGCAGTTTCAGGAGGTAAAAGGTCTGTGGGACAGGTAGGGCAGAAGCAAGCACATAAATATGAAAGTAATGCTTGCCCTGATCAAAGCACTGAATTCCCTGAATCATCTTTGGTCCCCAAGACCTTTTCGGGTTGTTTCAGACAATACCATAATAGTGTGGTACATATGCAATCAAGTGGGAAACCAGGTAGTACCCGTTTTGCAGACTAGCCATGTTAGCATGGGATACAAGTTCACAGCACAGTCTGACTCTACAGGTGCCCTTCATTCTGTCAGAGTAGTATTGTGTTGCAGCCAAGCTGATTAGGACAGGGCAGACCCTCACATTTGCAAATTAGATCAGGGGGTCTTCCAAGATTTGATAAATCTGTGGGTAATCCTCGAGTAGACCCATTTGTATCCTCTGGCAAGATTCTGTTGCAAGACATCATGCAAGAAGGCCTGTAAGACTGGTGCCTTTTCTTTTCCTTTGACAGAAACTTTTCTGCACACCTTTCCACCCTTTACACTGATATGCAGGGTACTTCTAAAGATTCAGAAGGAATCCCCCAGGATCATTGTGGTGACTCCCTTTATGCCCAGACAACAGTGGATGTTCTTTGTGTTTCACTGTTGCAGTCATCACACTTGGTTATCTGCTTGCAGATAGCTCTCAGTCAGCCCGAATACCAGAGACAGTATTTCTGCGTCGGTTGCTGTCACTTCAGGACTGATGTTAGGTCGTCAGGGGTATTAAAACAGGCAGCCGATGCCATTACATCAGTCTTTCTTGCCGAGAAGCCTGAAGCAGAAGCAGTTCGCACGAGTGCCGGTCAGCCGCTACCTGAGTTTTCGTTTCCAAATTGAATCATCTTGAAGTCTTCTAAAGCTAAGTACCCTGATGTCAGAAAAAGTTAACAATTGTCTCGCCTGTGGAAAACAAATACCACACCGAGATTTCCATTCTTACTGCGTCATCTGTTTAGGCCCAGACCATGACGCACCCCGCTGTCGGTTTGTGCTTTGTTCAATGCCCGAACTATTCGTCATCAGGCCCTGATTGTAGCTAAATACTTTCATTCTCGATCTCTGTATTCCAAAATGGCTTTGGGTAAACCATCCACCTACCGATCTTCAGAAAAAATGTAAGGATAAAGACAGAGACAGACCGCACAGGTCCATAACTGCCCATGATGCTTCTGTTAAGTTAGTCACCAGTTTGCCAGTACTCAATGAGGCTCTTTCGCAGCCTCTGATGCCCGCTTTGGATTTGCAGGCCGCTGTCGAGAACCGTTCAGAGTCCAGTATGCCGCGAGACTTTTCTTCAACTACGGAACCTGTGGATGTCTCTACCTTGGATGGGTCCGGAGCCACTGTGCAGGTACTGGCTTCCAAGGAAGCTCTTCCAGTTACCAATATTCGACACAAACCAACGATTTCTTTCGCGTCTTCAGTTCTTTCTAAAACTACCGAATTTCTAAGGCCAAAAGTATGAGCTATGCCTAAAAAAAAACGACGACCCAAGCTCAAGCACATGCTTCCTTGCCCCACAATCTCAAATGCTTAAAATGGCAGATGACCTGATGATGCTGATTAGGGGAAGCTAGCCTTCCTTGCTAAGAGAAAAAGATCTCTCCCCAGCAGCTTTATCTGACCAAGAGTCCAACAACTGTGAGATTTCTGAATATGAAGACGTGTCTTTATCTGCCTATGAGGATTCCGATGCAGAGTAATCCATTCCTTCTGCCTCCACTCCAGAGGATTTTTCTTTTGGTGAAACCCTACATATTTTAAGAGAGCATTTCCACTGGGAATGCCAGGATTTTCCTCAGTCCAAAAAGAGACTCAGGGAATTTTTAGATTTACCACAGCACAGACCCTTTGCTATCCCTCATGTTCTGGATGTTGTGGATTATGTCTTTATGGAATCCAGTCCAACTCCTGATTCTTTACCCAATGCTCCTAGGAAATCAGACGGGTACTATAGAGTCCCCTGACTCTCACAAATTTCTTTTCAAAAATCCTACTGCTGACGCAGAGGTCATCTCCCAAGGGTCTAAAGGAATTAAAGCAGCTACAGCTAAGAATCCCACCCCTTCGGACAGGGATTCCCGAGCTTTAGACAGATGGGGTAAAAAAGTATACACCTCTGCAACTCTCGCCATTAGAGCATTGAATTTCCAGTTCCACATGCTGAAATACCAGCAACATGCTATGGAACTTACTAAGCAAAAAATATCTACCTTTCCTGACTGTGCAAAAAATAAATAATTACAGGAGCTAATGCATTCTGCAAGCCAAGTCAGCAAGCATACCCTGCAATGTGGGTTTGATGCCCTAGAAGCATCTTGCAGGGCAGCAGTCACAGGTTCTGTACTTAGAAGGCATGTTTGGTTTAAGGAACAGACCTTGCCATATCATGTCAAATCAAAATTACTGGATGCTCCTTTGAACAAGGTCAATGTTTGTCACCAGAGCAGAAGAGGTTTTAAAAAAGATGGAAGAAAAGGCCAAGTCTATGCAGACAGTCAAAGATATTTTGCAAGTGCAACCTCCAAGATTCAGTAAGCATTGCCCCTCGAAACATTGGTCTTTTCCAGCCCCCTCAAGGCAATCTCAAACTTGACCCAGGGGAAACAGACCCCCCCCCCAGATTACAGTCTCAGGGTATGCAGAGATCTAAGCAATGGAGTACCTCCACTTCTAAAACAGGGAGTACTAAGCCACCCCCTTAAAGAAAGAATTCACAGTGACTTCTCAACTCCACTCCTCACCTCTGCCCCATTGCTCGTGCCCCTGGGAGGAAAACTTGCCCACCATGCAAAAATCTGGGCCTCCATCACCAACGACCGATAGGTCCTCAGCACAGTATCTCAGGGGGTACAAATTTTACTTCCACAGTCTGTCAACACCAAAAGGGTTTCCAGACCTTCCTCCAAACCAGTGGGCAGAGGCACAAAACCAAATTCAATCCCTGCTTTCCATAAGGGCAATTCAGCCTGTTCCTGCATAACAGATAGGCCAAGGTTTTTATTCCAGACGTTTCCTGGTTCCCAGAAAAAGAGGGCACCTGGTGCCCAATCTTAGATCTATCCATTCTAAACACCTTCCTGGTGGTACCAAAATTCAAAATGCTCACCCTTCAGCAGCTTCTCCCTCTGCTGTCCAAATATACCTGGTTAGCCACCCTAGACCTAAAGGAAGCCTATCTGCACATCCCCATCAGGGACTCATGCCGGAAATATCTACGTTTCAGGGCAGGATCTATGCATTATCAGTTCTCTGCACTTCCCTTTGGCTTATCCATTGCTCCCAGAGTCTTCACAAAATACCTGGCTCCAACCATTGCCTATTGCAGACAGAGACAGATTCAAATATACCTTACTTGGACGATTGCCTGATTCAGGCAGACAGTCAGGAAAAGCTGTTGCAGCACCTGACACATTTGTAAAGGACCTTCTAACCTCTCCGGTGTATACTATCAACGAAAAGAAATCAAAACTAGTCCCCAGTCAAAAGATTGTGTTCCTGGGACAAACTTGGACACCGCATCACAGATGGCATTCCTTACTCCAGAAAAACAAGCCTATCTGACAAATTACTTAACTCAAATGGCCACCAGAACCCAGTTATCCACAAAAAAAAATCCTGCAGGCTCTAGGGTTCATGGCCTCTTGCATTCTACTGATGCCATATGCCAGACTGCATATGAGAAAACTTCAATGGTACTTTAAAAAGTCTTTGGTGCCAACATCACAGGACCTGGAAACTGTCATACCTTGTCTGAGGACAGAGTTTCTTTGGTGGACAGCAGCATGCAACCACAACAAGGGCCTTCCCTTTACACAACCCCACGCCACCCAGACCCTATTTACAGACTCATCAGACTATGCCTGGAGGCACATCTGGAGGGCAGGTGCATTCAGGGCCACTGGAGCCCGAACCAAATTCATCTGCACATCAACCTAAAAGAGATGCTAGCTGTTCAGCATGCTCTGGCAGCTTTCAAGATCCCTGCTCTCACCAGGGCCCCTTCTAATAAAAAACAACAATACCACAGTGATGTGGTACACCAGCAAGCAGGGGGAACCCACTCTGCAGGCTAGCCATGAACCTGTGGAGCATGGCATTGGCTATGCATATTTACCTGCAAGCTCAATTCCTGCCAGGCAAACAAAACACTCTGGCAGACGGCTTAAGCAGAAATCTCCTAGACCCACATGAGTGACCATTAGATCTCAGCACTTTCAGCCTTCTAACTCAGAAATGGGGTACCCCAATGGTGGACCTATTTGCCTCACCCTACAATCACCAGCTCAGCAAATATACCTCACAGCAAAGCCTGGAAAGTGTATGCCCTGCCCTTCCAGTGGGTAAGCCTCTCAATCTATGCATTTCCTTCTCTGCCTCTTCTTACAAGAGTACTAGTCAAGACAGGAACGACCAAGGGCAATCTTGATTGCCCCAGACTGGCCACGCCAACACTGGTACCCACTGCTGCTTAGTCTGTCACCAGTGCCACCATGGTACCTACCTCAGATCCTAACCCTCCTTACTCAGCAGGAGGGACAGATCTTGCATCCGCACCTGCAAACCCTGAACCTTGCAGCCTGGCTTATTCCTTGAGTTCTCCTCCAGTGGCCAGCCTAAGCAAGCAGGTGCTGGACGTCACTTCTGAAGCCAGAAAACCCAGTACAAGGAAATCCTATGCTGATAAGTGGAAAAGGTATTGTTCATGGATTCACTCTAAAGGAGCGGACACAGCACAGCCCTGCTTACCTCTCATCCTGGATTACCTAGCAGACCTACTCCACAGAGGCCTATCCTTCTCTTCCATTAAGATCCATGACTCTGCCATCTCTGCTCATTACAACACTGAGCCACTTCTTTTCTCTCACCCTCTCATCAAACCGTTCCTGAGAGGTGCTAACAACTTAAGACCAACAAGAAAGAGCCCCCACCCCTGCTTGGGACCTTAACTTTGTGCTGGAAAAGCTCACGCTACCCCCCTTTGAGCCTGCAGCGTCAGCAGAGTTAAAATTCCCCTCTTGGAAAACAGCCTTGCTTCTGACCATCACTTCAGCTAGAAGTGTCTGAGCTACAAGCACTCATGGCTGTGGAACCCTTCATTATTTTTCATGCTGACAGGGTCTCCATCAGGACTAACACTACTTTTATGCTTAAAGTGGTGCCCAGTGTGGCTCTCAATCAATCTGTTCATTTGCCAACCCTTTTCCCTAATCCTCAGAATAAGGGGGAAAGGATCCTGCACTCTTTAGACGTGCACAGACAGCTCAGATTCTACCTAGATAGGACTAAGCCCCAGAAAATCTGACCAGTTACTAGTCAGCTTTGCACCAGGGGCAGAGGACAAGGCCATATCCAAACAAACCATTTCCAAATGGATAGCACAATGTATCCATTTCTGTTACAGACACCATGGGAAACCACCCCCTCTGGGGGTCAGAACGCATTCCACTAGGGCAACTTCAATCTCTACAGCATTCGTCAGGGGAGTCCCTACCAGGGGCATTCTGGAAGCTGCTACTTGGAGTTCTGTTCACACCTTCACCAAGCATTACCACCTGCCTATCTTTTCCAAATCCATGGTAGGATTTGCAACAGCAGTCCTGCAGGGCATACTAGCCAGCCCCAATTCTTTTTAACTGCCTTCACCCTTTCTTCAGCTTTGGGAATCAACCCAAGTGTGATGACTGCAACAGTGAAACACGAAGAACATAGTACAGTTGTGTACACTTGCCATAAATGTAGGTGTTTGTGTGTATTCACTGTTGCAGTCCTGGTTTCCCACCCTCCAGTCCCCTTCTCTCTCCTTTTCTAATTCTCTTACTCACCCCTTACAGGGCTATTGATATTTACTTTTTACTGGTGGTGTTTTTGCCACCATAACTTAGCTCTCTTAGGGGCTGCTGACACTTGAGGCAAGAAAAACTAATGTAATGGTGTCGGCTTCTTGTTTTTATACCCCTGACTACCTGACATTATTCCTGAAATGACAGCAACCAATGCAAAAATACTAAGTCTCTGGTATTCGGGCCAACTGAGGACTACCTGCAGGCAGATAACCCAAGTGTGATGACTGCAACAGTGAATACACTTGAATATCTACATTTATGATAAGTGTACACAACAGTACTTTCTCCCTTTTTTAAAAGTGGCCAGAGGCAATTATCACAAGTGTCATCACAGAATGTTTCTGCTCACACAAGATCATGGGTGTTTGATGCAGTCCGACCACTATCACTTTCAACTGACTGCCTGGATGATAGGGACTTAATTTCCTTTAAGGACCTTTTTACTGAGCATGTGCAGTAGGTACTAATGGAGGCAAGAAAGCCTGCTTCTAGAAAATTGTATATTGGGAAATGGAAAATGTTTTTTAGTTGGTGCCAACAAAAACATAACCAGCACCCATTCAGAGCTAGTTCTGTTTTTTTTTTTTTTTTTTTTGCTACAATATTTGTGCGAGTTACTTTCCTATGGCCTTATGCTCCCATCACAACACATACAGCCACATCTCAGTGCGTCTCAACTACCAGTCCAATAAGGCTAAATTAAATGCTCCACAACCCAATATTCTGGTTATAGGAGACTCCAGTGTGAGACGCACTGATCTCCCTTTTAACAGGCTAGATAAGGAGAAGGTAACAGTTAGTTGGCTGTTAAGGATCAGGATCCGCGAGATCATGCAAGTACTCAAGTCACTCACCATAAGAAACCAGTATGACTCAGTCATAGTCCATGTGGGTGTGAATGACCTGAGGCGTACTTCCTTGAACTGTATGAAAAGTGATATGATTGAACACTCAGAATCTGTCACAGGCAGAAATGAATTTAGCAATAAGCAGCATTCTACTCTCTCCAATGATGATGCCACAATCCCAACAGAAAATGATAGACCTTAACAATTGGCTTAGCTATTGGTGCCATTCCAAAGGGGTCTAATACATGTCAGCCTTGGAGGACATGGTTGACAGGCCACGCTGCTTTGCCAGGGATGATTTTCACATGTCCACCTCTAGGCTTTCAAATATTGGCCAAAACATTATACACCCCTGTAGTGCCTTTTTTAGGCATTTCCAAATAAACAAAACCTTTGAACATAGCAAAAGCTACTTCGGACAAGCTAGAGGTGCTCCTGCTCAATGCTAGGAGTCTTGACAAGAAACTGCACCCCCAGAAGCTCTCCTCACCCTGGAGAAAGTGGACATCTGTGCAGTTACTGAAACATGGTTCAAAGCCAGGGAAAGCACTCCAGCAGTGCATGACTATAACCCTTTTTATACATTCTGACCACCCATGTAACATGAAAGAGAAAAAGGCTGAGGTGTTTCTGTCTACATAAAGGAAAGCTCCACTCAAGGCTGGTCAAGCAATATGACATGCTTGAGCTGTTCCATGCCAAACTAACCATGGGAAAAATTCATCACCATATTCATGCTAGCTACAGGTTCCCCACCATGAACCAGGAAAACCCATACATCTTACCTGAAGTTACTAGAATCGCTCACCATCCAGCCCAATTCCATACTCATTGCTGATTTTAACAATGCCTTCATTAACTGGGAGGCATACACAACCACTAGCATGCAGGTCCAAAGATTTCTTGACTTTGTAAATTCAAATGCTGTGGAGCAGTTAGTCTGTAGTCCCACTAGAGGAAAATATCCTAGATCTGGTACTTACAAATATGCGAGAGTACTGTTGTCCCCCCCCCCCCCCCCCAGTGTGTTCCTACTGGTAAGGTCAGATCAAAAAGTGGTCTCCCTCGAAATAAAGGTAAAACTAGTCCCCCCCCCAACCCCAAAAACTTTTAAGAACTTCTGTAAGGTAAATTGCCCTCTATTAAATGATGGCATAGCTAGTTTCCAAGCTCCCCCAAATCCAAAAAAGACAAACATTTGCAGAGGCATAAATAAAAGCCCTACATGACCATATAAACAACTGCATAGAAACAGCAGTAGCAGTTGGAAGTAAACCCAGGTCAAACCACAAAAACATGCCACCCTGATGGACTACTTAAGTTGTATAACAAAAGAAAGAAAATCCTGTTGAAGTAAGAGGGAATGTACACAACATAGCAGGAAGTCCATCATTATTCTAAACAAACAAATCAGGGAACTAGTCAAGTCTCTGAAAGCAGACTTTGAAGTAAAAATAGCCTTTAAAACTAGGGATAACCATAAGGCATTTTTCAGTTATGTCTGCAGTTTTATGGGCAACACCCAACAATGTGTGGAATTAGTTGTAGATGGCATTACCTATACTCTGCCAGAAGATGAAGCAAATCTGCTGGCCATTAAATTCCGCTCAAATTTCACCTCCCCATCACCCCCAGTTCTCTCCAAAGAAATACTCCCCATCACGCCACTGCAAATTATCACCAAAAAACAGGTTGCCACTGCATTCTCTAATGTAAAAACATGGCTTCACTGGGGCCTAATGATATACCAGGTTGCCTCTTAAAGCAGCTTAAATCAGGACTTGACAGCTGATTACCTTAAATTGTGCATCTATGTCATGGTAATCCACTATTTATAGGAAGAAAACTTTTCGCAATAATTATCTGGCGTACACTAGTTCATAGGAAGGTACTAGGTTATTGGCCCTAGGACCTATACAAGCTTTCACCACCCAAGAAAATTATTTTCCTGTGCCCCTGTCTAGCAGAACCACAGAAGTGATCCCCAGGGTGAATTTCCTATTACCCATCCAATCATCAAGATTTTTCTTGAAGAGTGCAAATGAGCTCTGTTTGACATAGATAACTATCTATACATAGTATGCACCTTCACTTTATGAAAAGGAATCTGGCTAGAGGGCAGCTCATTCGGCTCTCGCACTTGATCAGCAGGGATGATGTCTTTATTAAAGAATGATTTTTTTTACTAAGTTTACTGCAAGCGTGGAGCTACCCTGTTCTTTATTGGTTTCCCTATTTGAAGAAGTTAAAATGCTCAGGCTACTAAATTCAGACGTATACTAAGAAGTAGGTTTGTTCCAAATACCAACCAGCCTTCTGTATTAAGCCCAGCCCTCAGTTCCTCCAACCTGTGTACATTTATGGGTCGCACCTCCAGTTCTGGCATTCCGAACTGCAGACCAACACCAACTGTGGATTTGGCCATTTCTACCAAATCAGATGTTCATTCACTTCCTCCACCAATCAACTGCCAGCTACAGATTGAACTGTAAGTTTTCCTGTTCCTGTGTGCCAAGATTCAGTTTCTGTCACAAACATTTTGAATATTAACTGGAGCATTCTTGTTAATAGCCGGGAAGTTGCTGATAGGCTGGGTCACGATCCTGTTTTTTCACACAAAAATACTAATACTCTTCTGTCCACTTCTGAAAACCGAGATACACCCTTTTTACTGCATCTGACCTTGGAAAGGTGATAAAGCCGGAGGCATGCACTCTTGCAGAACTTGCTTAGCCTGTAATTATGTATTTACTGGCACCTCCTCTTACCAGTTTAAACACTGTGGGATCAAAGTTACGTTAAGGGGCCATTTTAATTCCAATTCTGTAAATGTTTACACTGCAGTGTCTCTCTCGTGCCCTTCCTTTTATGTTGGTAAGACTTGAAAACTGTCTACCAGAATAAAGGAGCATTGTGGTGCTATTAGAAATATGGACATTAAAAATGCTTTAGCAAAACAGTCTTGTATGCATGAGTTTTAAACAATTTAAATTCTTTGTTTTGCAACATGTTCAGGAATTTTTTGGAGATGTTAATACTTTACTTGAAGTCAAAGAATTAAAAATGGTAATTGAAATTAAATGTTGACTCCACTCAGGACTTAAACGAACACCTTAACACTAAATGTGCTCTTAGATGGGAATCCTAAGCTATTTTTTTTTTCTTTATGTATGCTAATACATTTTAACACTCTTTGATTTAGCTATTGGTTACTAAAGCAATAGAAGCCCAGGGATTGTGCTTTGGTTACGTATGCTTGTTTATTGGATGCTGTATTTTATGACTTACTGCATATTAGAAGCCAGTTGCTTTTGTACATTTTTGATGAAGTTCTTATTTAATAAAGAATGAAAGTGCTAGTTGTCTGTTCAATGTGTCTTCTTGTAGTGATGACGTTTATTGCTATATATATATATATATTTTATATATGTGTGTGTGTGTGTGTGTATATATATATATATATATATATATATATATATATATATATATATATATATATATATATATATATATATATATATATATATATATTCACTAAAAGCCGAAAATACACCACTTCGCCACAACACACAATCATACAAAATAACCAACCAACAACACCACACACCGACAAAAACACAAACGAACACCAATTACACGCCAGCGAAGCCCGGCTACTATCGCGACTCACACCCTACCAAGACTAAAACCTAACTCACTTAACCCGCCCTCCCCTAACCAGTCCCTCACTATCACACACAATCTCACAATATCGACACTTACCTGACTCCCCGCCTCCTTCACTGTGCCACTCGTACACACTATTTCCATCATGCTCACACATTCCCTTTTTCGGTCGCTCCGCTGTCCATTCCATTTTAACGGTTTTACCGTCTTCAGTCGCCTCGGTGTCTTTCCCGGTTCATCGGGAATTCGGTCAGTAAAGGGAACCCATATATATATATATATATATATATATATATATATATATATATATATATATATAGTCTTCTTTCGGCTTTTCCCGGTTAGGGGTTACCACAGCGGATCATCTGTCCACTCATGATTGGCAGTGGAGTTTTATGGTGTCGAGTTGCCAGCCTGGCGCCCAACCTTACACACACACACACACACACACACACACACACACACACACTAGGGCCAATGTAGAGTGTCCAATTCGCCTACTGCATGTCTTTGGGATGAGGGAGGAAACGGGAGCACCCGGAGGAAACCCACGTGACCACAGGGAGAACATGCAGACTCCACACAGAAGGCACCCCAGCTGAGAATTGAACCGGAGAACCTCTTGCTGTGAGGCGTGTATATATATATATATATATATATATATATATATATATATATATATATATTTATGTATATTATGTTTATGTATATTCTATAATAGAGTAGTGTTTTCTTAATAAAATTTGATGTTTAAACTTATATTGGTGTTCAGTGAAAGTTAGGTACTTTTTTCCCCCTTTTGATATTTTCTTAGCTGTTCGAAAGGTATCTGGAAAAACCTTTTAAAAAGTGTCAAGTATGGCCACACAATTCCTCCAAGTCCCACATACCATGTGTGTTTACTGCTTTGGTGCAGCACACTTGGAAACTAGCTGTGAGGCCTGAGCATTTTTTGTTAAACTCTTAAGGGCAGAAAAGATAGGTCAGTTCTGAAGGGGTTACTCCCAGCTCCACCAAGTTCTTCCCCTTGAAAACAAATGGACAAATCTTTTCAGGAAAAGGTTCTTCAAAACCTCAAGGAAGGAAGATACCTGACAAATTTGTTAAAGTATGAAAAAGGTCACCCGATCCAACAGCTTCCATAGGTTCAGTGCCTAAGGTTACCAAGTCTTCAGATCCGAAAGTTGCATGGATATGTCCACCTTCTCCACATTTTGAGGATTTCTTCATAGCCAGTCAGCTCTCAACTGCACTCCCCAATACTGCAGGTTCATCAACCAGATCTGCCTATTCTTTGAGGAACCTTTATTGAAGCCGAAAGTGATTGAATGATGCACAGATTCCTTCGACAGCAGATTCTGCTATGGGTCATCTCGGCGTAATCTCCCACAGCTGAACTCTAGTTTACCCAGAGCAACCCCATTTGGTCCAGTAGAACTGGCTTCTTCTGATTCAACTTTACTCCAGTCTCTTTCAACTCGGACACTGTCAAACCTAGAAGGTAATCATAGCCAAAGCCTCAAAGTCTGGCTGCTATGGACAGTTGGACTCTGAGACTGTCAGAGCCATCTCTGCTTCTTGGAGCCTTGGCTCTCAATAGCTTAGCTCCAATGTCTGCATTTGGTCGTCAGAGAGAGGATTTTTGTTTCCTCTGAGATCCTACTGAATTCCAATTTTGATCTTGACATTTCTGGCCATTGAGAGAGCGCTGTCTTGAAGAGAAGGGATTCCTTCAGATTTGAATTCACGTCAGAGCAACCAGCAGCATTGTTTTCATCGACCTGATGTTTGTTTTCATCAGATTTAATTGATGGGACCCAAATCTGACTTGGATCCAGTTTTGGCTTCTCCAAATGCATAGATCTCGAGCTCTAATTCCTCCTCTAACCACAACCCCTCTTTTTCCCTCTGAATATCTCAGATCTCATTTGCAGCCTGATAGAATCGTCTCAGTTCTTTAGGGCACAAGTCTCCTTTGTATTGTCTGACAATAAGTCAAATTTCTTGTCTTTTTAGTCTTGCATTTAGATCCAGGTCCAAAATAGGCCTTACAAATCTGACCTGTAAGAGGTCTAACTAACTTCCCTAAGTAATGCTGTGTATTTATATCAAGAACAAACTTTCTTTTTAACTAACAGTTGGGGGGTAAAAGATTAGATCTGAGTCTAAATACAAGACTGGAAAAGAGACAAAGAAAGATGTTGACTTATTGTGTATAATGCCAACATGAAATGATTGGGTGACAGTTTTAGAAGGGGGATGATTTAGAAGGACTACAGATATTTTTTTTTCTGCTGAAGTCTCCAGTCCTCATTGACAAGGACAGTCAGCACTGGGAACTCTGAACGAGGCAGTGCTTCACTCTGAGGTCCCAGTCTGATTCTGAGCCATCATTTGAAGCTCCCCAGTAACTGTTTCTTAAATCGTGTATTGGCTTGCAAGTCTGTTTCTTATCACCCACATCTGGTCACAGAGGGCACAGATTTGGATAAATGGGAGGGTTATCAGAGATCTTCCTTTGGAGACATCACCTTTGGCAAAATTCTAAAATTGATATGACAGAACGTTGGCTAGTCCACTGATGCATCTTCCCCAGAAGAATCTGTGTTCCTAAAGGGGTTTGGGTCTGACTGTTCTACAGCTTGGGCAGTCCCTACTCCTGATGCTCCTTATCAGCTTGGTGGCTCAGAGAGCCTGGAAGGATCCTGACACAGTGAGAATATTCCTAAGAAAGCAGACAAAATCTTAGCAGCTGCTAAATAAAGACAGGTCATACTGAAGTAAAAGTCTTTTGGATGCCATATTCATGACAGCTGCCACTAAGAAGTAACTCTTGGAAGAGAGTTCATCTGTCCATCCCTGTAATGGAGAATCAGGGGCTTTAGATAGATTTGAAAAATACTTGCACTTCAGTGATGTTTTCACTTGTATTACATCGTTTCAGAGAGAACTCACAAAAACCTTACTAATTCCATCTCCAGTTACTTGCCATTGGTTAGCCAAAAGAAATTCGGATCTCAGCCTTCTGTCCTTGCATCTCTCTCCAGTGTGTCCATGAGTCTGCTCTCAAATGCAGTTGATGGAACATTTAGAGTGGCAGGTACTGGCAAAGCTCTTTGTTGCCACATCTGGATATTGTTGTGGGATTTTGTGGAGGGCTTTAAGATGTTCTTCATTAATGCCCCTTTCAGTGGTTCCACTCTCAAGGTCAATGAGATACTAACTGGAAGCAGTCAAGATGGCAAGACCCTGTCTGTCATGAGAAATCTGTTTCTGTATGCCTCAATGGACCTTTTCTAGGAATCCAAGGAAGAATCGTTTCAGAAAATCCCAGGTTTTTTTACCAGAATGCTTCTTTAGACAAACCCTCCCGATGGAGAGGTGTGGGTAACTTCAATGGATGTCATCCTAGAGGCAGAGATGTTCTAGAAAACCAGGGATTCTGTGAACCTTTTCAGAGAAATCCTTTCAGTGCTCCCAAGTGTTTGCCCAACTGCCATTCTCTGAAGGTAGTTGGGGGGGGGGGCACTTATCCCTGCATCCACATATCTGGCAGGCCATCACTTCAGATTCTTTGGTGCTGCAAATAATCACCAGAGGATACACCTTTTCCTTTCTTTACTGTACTCTCCCCAGAGAAGAAAAAGGGTTTCACAAGTATCCACCCCATCAGTTAGAATCTGCTGCAGCAGAAATACAAAAGCTGCTAGAAAAAGAGCCATCTAACATGTCCCACTAGACCAATAAGGATTTAGTATCTACTCCAGATTCCTTTAAGTTCCAAAATATATAGGGGACCTAAGGCCCATACTGGACCTCAGTTTGAACCAGTTTGTGAGACCGACAAAAATTCTGAGTGATCACTGCTAGTCCATTCTACCTCTTCTCAGGAAGGATGATTGGATGTGCTCTTTAGATCTCCAGGATGCTTTTGTGAAGATAAACAAGCATTCAAGGAGATTTCTCCTTTTCAGACTGGAAGCCAGTCATTCAGGGCTCTGCATTTTGCCCTCACCACAGCCCCCTGGGTGTTCACCAAATGTATGGCAGTAGTCACAGCTTAACTCAGGCTGCAAGGTTTCCAAGTCTTTCCATACTTGGATGGGTTGTCACCATTCCAACCGAGGAGCTACTTATTCAAAGGAGGGACACTTTACTCTAGTTACTGAGCAATCTAGGGATCACTGTAAACCTTTCCAAGCGTCAACTGGCTTCCATACAGTCTGAAGAGCTCATCAGGTACCACCTAGACACTATGAATCAGAAAATCTTTCTACCACATTCCAGAATCCTGACCCTTTAAAAGGTAGCCAACCAAGTCTTATCCCTCCCTTCTCCACCAGCAAGACTGATTCTACAACTTCTAAGTTTTGTATCGTTTACAGTCACTGTAATTATATTCTCAGATTTTTCATGAAGATCCTGTAGTGAACATTCAGTCCAGCAGTCACAATTGCTATCACCCTTTGAGTGCTCCAATCTAACTTATTCCAGTTTTCAAGTCGCATCAGCTGGTGGACATCTTCCCCTCTCCTTTCTGAAGGTCACCCTTTTTGTGTTTAATCGCTAGTAGAAGTGGTCTCAACTGATTCCTTTTTAGGGTGGGTGGCTTTACGAAGCGAAGATGGTGATATCTTTATGCCACTTTCTAATAGCAGCGCACATCCTGGGGACGTCCAGTAAGCTAGCAGACAGGAGCGTTCTTTTGCATCATGAATGGTCCCTCAATCAATTTGTGATGGACAAAATTTTCCCAGTCTGGGCCAACGTTGCTGTGACCTGTTTGCCTCCTACCTGCACAACAAATGTAGCAGATATTTTGGCCTCATCCCCTCCACAGGGTCAATCACTGAGTGAGTGTCGGCCCTGAGAGCTTATTTATGCCTTTTCCCATTTCCCTTAAATCAAAAAATTTGTTCAGAAAGCCAGGAGGTGCAAAGCAAAAAGTGGTCCTCATTGCCCCTTATTTGCCCTGACAGATTTGGTTCCTATTTCTGTGGCCTCATCTAACCCATCGTCCCTGGATGCTGGCTCACAGACCAGACTTTTTGTCACATCCTTCTGGGTATCCTGTCCTGGACTTGGCCACCCTGAATCTAACTACTTGGTTTCTCTAGTTTTGGCAATGGTCAGAGATGCCAGGTTTTCACAAGTAGTATGTATTTTGACAGCTGCTCAAAAGACTAGCATCTCAAAACTGTTCTGAAGTAAGTGGAAAAGATTCTCCATTTGGGCCTTAGACAGGGGATTAGATCCCTTTTCAGCTCCTCTGCCATCCATTTTGGACTTCCTTTCAGAATTGTTTCATAAAGGCTCTAGGTTCTACACTATAATAATAGAACTGGGAGCAATTTCTAATTTTCATTTTGGCCATAACGCTAGACTTCTATAGCCTCCTTGTGAGTATCCAAAGCCTTTCTTAGAGGTACTTTTCCCTTGAGTCATCCAATAAGGGACCCTGTCCCTCCTTGAGATACCGCAGTGATAGTCCAAGCCTTACGAGCTCTCCTTTTGAGCCAGCAAATTCTATGGATATTAAGTTCTTGGCTTGGAAGTCAATCATCTGATATGTTAACTTTTTCATCTCGTCCTCAAAAATGGGTTATGGATCCGATCCTCTGATCTGACTTGGCCATTACTAAGCTCGTGGCAATCAAAGAAGCTCTTGGACACTCCCCTTACCCACAATGCATCTCTTCCTGTACTGTCAGGTCTCGTTTGCAGCTACCTGAAAGATGTTATCCTTAGAGCTCTTGGATCATCAGGTTGTATTTCTTTAAGTATTGTGTTTTTCCCCTGCTCTTTTTCAAGTTTTAGTGCCTTATTGTTGATCTTTCTCTCTCCCCTTATTAGTAAATTTTTCCATTTTTTTTCACTTGATAACTGCTTTTTATTAGGTTGCTCATCTCTCTCTCCCTCTCTTGCCCCTCCCCCATAACTGTAATTTTTCTAGTCACTGTTATTTTCCCCTCCTTTACTCTTTTCTGGTAGACTTAACTACTATTGCTAGTAGTTTCTCCCTTATCTTTTTGGGTTAATCTTAACTACTACTGCTAGTAGTTGTTTTTCCCCCCTTTCTCTAACTTTTTTAATGAAAAACACTTTTCTATTTTGTTCCTCCCTTATCTTGTAGTCATGTCAGAAAAACGTAAGCCTGCTTGGTTCAAAAAATGCTCTAAATGCGGGCATAAAATCCTGCTCAGTGATTCTCATGGCCTATGTGTGTATTGCTTAGGTCATCCTCATCAGCAGGAAAACTGCTCTATTTGTCATTCTTTCAACCACTGTACATTTGTTGAAAGAAGAAACAAGCTAATCTTGAAAGGGATTCTCCCCTCTTGAAAAGGCCATTTCTGCTCCATCTGTTAAGCCGGCTTCTGAGTCGGTCTGCTCATTCCAGCCTTGCTTCTTCCCTGTTTCCCAGATCTAGTGATAAGGGAAAGAAAAGACCTTCTGCTCTGTCGGAGTCATCAGAGCTGAAGACTGATTTCCAAACATGCCAAGTTGGGGCCATTGGCACTGACTACTGTTAGATTGGATCTGGTATCTCTTTGGCTCTGGAGTCATCTGGTAAACATGGGCCCAGATCTGTTTGTATCAGATCCAAAAGAGTGCCTTTAAGCTGTTTATTTCTCTCCCTCGGACAAGGTACTCTCCTACTTATGACCCTGTGCCTTTCATAGTACCAACCCCCTTTTTATCCAGGCCGAGATCCTTCTCTGGCTGCTCTTCTCATTCTACTAGGAGCCTTACCGATGGTGACGTGGAGCACTTGGTGCAGAAGATTTTTGTAGGCGCAGGTTATAACGAAGTCACCGTCTGCCCCAACCCTTTTGGCTCAGAGGCTTCTTGAGACCACTACTCCCCCTCTGGATCCTCCTCTGACTTCGGAGCATGTTTCGGTGCCGTTGGATCTGATGTGCCCAATGCCCTTTAGGCCAGATCAGAGCACATCATCTTTGGATCAGGCCTGGTCTCTGAGATCTTCCACTTTCTCAGAACTGGAGAGCTCCCTGAGCTGTAGTGTCCCTCACAGTCCTCAAGAGCATTAGACTGCCAGGTTGTAAGAGCAATCTATGCATCTCTGGTCCTCTGCACAGGTGAGCTCTGCTCCGGCTTCCACCCAGGGTGAGCTATTTTTGCGGATTGAAGAGGCTTCGACTTGAAAGCATGTCTTCTCGGGTCCGGAATCCTGTCACCCAAGATCAGTCAGCTTTTGGGATCTTGGAGAGGGTGATAGCTGCCACTGGAACAAAAAGGGTATCTTCCTCTTCAGATCCTCAGTACCATCTTGATACCTGTGTGTTCGACCATGATGCTCCACTGGGACAGTGAGACTTCCAGCTGCAGGATACCCAGCTGGGTCTCCCTGTCTCTTCTGATACCTTCCCAGAGTCTCCCACTGAAGAGGTTCCTCAGAAGAGACTTTAAGAGGAAACATCTGGATTCCACTGAGGAGTCTGCCACTGAAGACATCGACCTCTGTGAATTCGAAGGGTTCTCATTGTCATCTCCCGAGGACATGTCCTTTGGGGATTCTAGAAATGCTGAAACAGAGAGGTGGCTGGCAGTCCAGTAACCCTTCTGCTGAGGAGTTTGTGTACCTGGTAGCTTTTGGTTCCCGCCCATCTTCCTCCTGGGTTACTCTGCCCACCGATGAGTTCACAGATTTGATCTCTCAGCAGGCATGGGGGATCCCAGACTCTACAGAATGTATTCCAAACAAAATAATTATAGCTCCGTCAGATAAAGCTTTCTGAACCAAGGGTGTTGCAGTAGATGCCATGGCTGTTGAAGCAGCGACCAAAAAGGAACTGTCTGAGTAGAGTTCTACTATTTAGCCTCCAAACAAGGATTCCAGGGTGATGGATAGGTGTGGGAAGCTTGTTTTCTCTTCAGCAACATTTGCCTTGCGATTGCTGAACTCTTTCCCATTTTACAAGTTTGGAAAAGAGAGCTGATTAAGGAGCTCACAGGTATCTTGGAAGGAGCAGTAGCTGAGGGGGTACAACAAAAGGTATCTTCACAGCTAGCAACCTTACATTCTACAGCTAACTGTTCCCATGAGGCTTCTTGCTCATACTGCCAAAGGAAATGAGTAGGGCGGCAGGTTTGGGCATCTCTATGAGGAGGTGTGCCTGGATGCATCTGTGTGACTTTGCAGAGCCCTTCAAGTCTTCTTTTGTCAATGTCCCAATTGATGGTTCTTCCCTTGTTGGACCAAAAGTTAGATATCCTGTCCAGGTGTGAAAAGGAATGTAAAACTCTGCTGTGGGCATACGTTTTTCCGCCCCACTAAGACCTTACTCTAAAGGTAAGAGAGGAAGTGGGAAGATGTGGTTAAAAAAATTCTCGGGGTTCGTACCAGGATGTCTACCTGATGAATCTGGGTATCTTGGGGCAATGCAGCAGTTGCCTCATGTACACAGACAACCCTCTCCTCCTACCACCCAACACTACAACTTGTGAGAGATGCACTTATATAGCCAAACTTGAAACAAAGCTCTATTCACCCAAGACTGGACTAGATAGTCAAGAGGAGAAGGTAAACACTTGCACCACACCACATTCATCACATAGTCCCTCAAAACCTACACCACCAAAACACACGCACAGCAACACAAAACACACACCTACATTTGTGGAGGCTCTCAATAAAAATCTGCTAAAGCAACAGAGACCTCTAGAGCAGAAACGCATGCAACCTCCACCCCCCCCAACACAACCTAAATGACACATAGCCCACAAACACAGTGTGCCACTCCACCACAGCCCATAGGGCATAACAACGTACCCAGCACTCTAGTCATAGGTGACTCTATAGTCAGGCACACTGATGTTCCACTCACCAGGCTAAACAAGGAGAAAGTTACTGTCAGCTGCCTGTCTTTTGCCAGGATCTGCCACATAATGCACGCACTCAGGTCACTTCACAACAAGTACAGATATGACTCTGTCATTGTCCATGTTGGTGTGAATTACCTGAGACGTACCTCCCTGGACTACATAAAAAGAGACATGGAGGAGCTCTCTGATCTTGTAGCCCAGGCAGGTATGACCCTATCCCTGAGTAGCATCCTGTTATCACCCAGAATGATACCACAGTACAAGGACAAAATGATTGACTTCAACAATTGGCTAAGCTTCTGGTGCCATTGTAAGGTGATCCAGTATCTGTCTGCCTGGGATGACATAATCGACAGGCCACGATGCTTTGCCAGAGATGGCCTGCAGGTGTCGCCCTTGGGATTCCTGATACTGGCTAAGGTTCTTGCCACCCCATAGTGCCTTTTTTAGGCAAGGTTCAAATGAAAGATTCACCACCGTAACAGGTACAAGCAAGCAAAATATGAGGGTAATGCTTCTCAATGCAAGAAGTCTAAACCTCAAAATGCATTCACTCGAGGCACTCCTTAAAATGGAGAACATCGACATCTGTGCAGTGACTGAGACCTGGTTTAAGGCTCCAGAGAGCACCCCTGCATTACCAGGCTATAATTCATACCACACCTTTCGGCCACCTAACCTGGACCGAAACACTAAAGGTGGAGGCATGTCCATATTCATTAAGGCTATCCACACCTCCAGGCTAGTTACTCAGCTCAAGTCATCAGAGATTATCCAAGTGCAACTAACTCTGGGCAAGACCGCAATCCAAATTGCAACTTGCTGCAGATCCCCCACTATGCCCCAGGATTCCCACTCCTCATTTCTTTAGACACTGGAAAATATTTGGGTATAACCCAACACCCTAATAATGGGCAATTTCAACTACCCCACCATTAAGTGGGAAAACTACTTGTGTGCCAACTCTTTTGCTCAACGTTTTCTGGAATTCATAAATTCCAACGCCTTGCATCAACTTATCCACATCCCCACCAGGGACAGCAATATCCTAGACCTGGTCATTATCAACATGGGCGACCGGTGTTCCACACCAGAGGTCAATTCTTCGTTGGTCAGATCAGACCACAAACTAATCAGCCTGGACATCCACATCCTGCCCCCACCCCCCATTAGGGAAACCACCGTAAACAATTTCTCCAAAGCCAACTTTGCACTTAAGACAGAAGTGGCAAACTTCACGACACCCATGCAGACGGACAATAGAGGTATGACTGCTGAATCCTACACAAGTGCACTTTATAATCACTTAAACGAGTGCATGGATCGTGCAATCCCTAACAGAACCCAGATGCTATCCCCCAAAATAAGGAACCCAATCTGGTGGTCCACTGCCATAAACAAACTCTACAACAGAAGAAAGAAACTGTTACAAAAAAGAGTAAAATCCCATGACTGGAAGAACTCCCTGGTCAGCCTCAGTAAGAAGCTGAGATCCCTCATAAAATCCTCCAAAGATAGTTATGAAAACAAAATCGCCACTGATTCTAAAGACAGCCACAAAACATTCTATAGCTATGTCAAGAATCTCACTGGCAATACTCAGATCTGCTCTGAGTTTTACAGCACAATGACACTAAATATACAGAACCAACCGATATTGACAACATCCTAGCAGATAGGTTCAGTGCTAACTTTACCCCCTCGTCAACCCCTAAAGGGCCCATCTGTATACCGGAAGAATGCAAAGTTCCTGTAATCACAGCTGCACAGATAAAAAACACACTTTCCAAAGCCAATAACACAGCATCCATGGGACCTGACAACATCCCAGGCTGCATTTTACATGAACTACAGAATGAAGTGGCACTCCACCTAAGCACCATGTTCAATCATAACCTCACCTCAGGCTTTGTGCCCACTAAATGGTGCACAGCTACTGTTATTCCACTCCACAAAGGGGGAGCCACTACGGACCCCTGGAACTACCGCCCCATTAGCCGAACGAGCCTGGTCTTCAAGGCCATTGAACGTATCATCATAGAATTTGTAAAAAGATATTGGTAATCTCCAAAGTCTGGACCCCACCCAGTTCGGGTTTGTAAAAGGCAGATCATGTCTCCTAAACCTGATTGACTTCTTTGAAGCAGTCACCAAACCCGTAGATGAGGGTAAGTTGGTTCACATAGCCTATCTAGATCTCGCCAAGGCCTTTGACACCATGTCCCACTCTGGAATTATAGATAAACTCACTAAACTAGGTATAAATCCCTATGTCACAAGATGGGTTGCCAACTGGCTCACTGACAGAACCCACACTGTGAAAGTAGCAGACTCCAAATCCGACTTCAGACCAGTGACAAGTGGAGTACCACAGGGTTCAGTCCTGGGTCCTCTCCTGTTTGGTATCTACTTTTCTGAAGTACAGGATAACACAGAAGGTCTTTGGCTAACTAAGTTTGCAGATGACTGCAAACTAGGAGCCATAACTGCAACTCCTAACAATGTGGACAATCCTGCAAAAGGGCCTCACTGAGACAGATGCCTGGTGTCAAAGCCATGGCCTCAATCTGAATGCCAAAAAGTGCATTGTCATCCCCTTTGGTAAAAACTCTGTACCCATGAGCTACCACATAGGTGGTAGTCTACTTGACACCGAAAGTGTGATGAGACCTTGGGACACGGGTGGACAATAGTCTCTCCTTTGATAATCACATCGCTACAGTAGTCAGGAAATCCTTCTACGTGGCACACCTCATCACAAAAGGTTTCTCATCCAGGAAGAAAAGAGGTCATTTTCACCTCTAATCATCACTTATTAGACCCATTATAGAGTACAACGCCCCTTTTGGTATTTACCTCACAAGACATCTACAACAACTGGAAAGCTGCAGAAATACCTCACAAAGAGGATTACTGGCCTCAAACAGATGCCCTATGCAGACTGTCTCAAAAAATTCCAGCTTTACTCCATCGCATATTGCCTATTGAGAGGTGATCTCTGCCTAACTTACAAAGCTATGTCAAACCCAGAGCTGCTGGACATGCTCCACTTAATGAAATCCCAATCCCTCCAAGCTACATGCTCTAGGGACCTAAACCTTGTCACCACAATAAACAGAACATGCTGGAGGGATAGATTCCTGTTCCAGAGACTTTCCATACTCTAGAACAAACTACTTATCTATATCAAAGAAAGCTCCTCATTAGCACTCTTCAAGAAAAATCTTGATGATTTGATGGGAAATAGGAAATTCACCCCGGGGATCACCTCTGTGGCTCTGCTCGACAAAGGCACAGGAAAATAATTTTCTTGGGTGGCGAAAGCCAGGGTACCTTTTTGGCTAGGCTTCTATAGGCCCTCTAGGATCGATAGCCTTGTACCTACCTATGACACATGGAGATTCTTTTTCCCAGAGGCAGAGGGGGAATCGAGGGAGAGGAGGCCTGCAGAACCAGTGCTCCTGGGAAACCTTTTTCGGGATGCCCTCCTGAAAGGAGGCCTGATTGCACACCTCTGGAGGTTATTAGGGGTCGAGTATCCCTGCACCAGAGAGCCTGGCAAACCATAACTTCCAGTTTGTGGGTGCAGAGGAATATATCCAGAGGCTGTCACATTTCCTTAAGTCAACCCCTCCCCTTATCAACAGAATCCCAGAAGTCCCACCCAGTCAAAAGGAGCAAGCAGATGTTCATCGTGTTTCACTGTTGCAGTCATGACCGTAGGGTTCTCCCCTGCCGGCAGGCAGTCCTCGGTCGGCCAGAATCCCAAAGTCTGGGTCCAGCGTCGGCTGTTCAGCCATGCTCCCTGACGTCAGAGCACCAGGAGTACAAAGCTGACAGCCGACGCCATGTTCCCCAGTCTTTCTTGTCATGCGGTGATAGCAGTTCGCAAGTGCCGGTCGGCTGACTCCTGACAATTTTTTCTAAACAAACTTCAGTCCGAAGACTTTCTTCTCCTACTCAAAGCTAAGTACCCCGTTGGGGAACCTTTTTTTCTTGCTCCAGTCCGATGTCTGAAAAAGTTAATAATTGTATTTCATGTGGGAAGCAAATACCTCATAAGGATTTCCATTCTTACTGTATTCCTTGCTTAGGCCCTGACCACGACGTAGCTAGTTGTCGGTTTTGTGCTAGATTTAATCAGCGTACTATTAAACGAAGGTACGATTTTGCATTTCATTACTTCGGTAGGCGTTTTAATTACAAAATGTCTTCGGATATGGTTCTGGCTACCGGAGTTCACAAATAACGCAAGGACAAAGACAGGCCTCCGAGGTCCAAATCAGACGATATCACACAATCAGAGCCAGCTTCAGGTTCGGCCGTCGTCAGTGAGGCGCTTTTGCAGCCCCTGTCGTCGGCCATTTCGGAACCGATAGCCGAAACGGACTCCCACGAGGAGCCAACTAGGCCTTTGAATATTTCTGTTGCAGGACCTTCGGACAATGCTCCTTCGGATGGGTCCGGAGCCGCTGTGCAGGTACCGGCTTCCGAAGAGGTTTTCAGGCCTACTCAGCTTTTAATAAAGGCAAAGCCAAAGACAAAGGCAAAGACTCTTTCCAAATCAAAGACTGCAGCCCAGGCCTCTTCTGATCCGGCTCCCAAGTCTCAGAAACAGTTACTTAAGATGGCGGAGGACTTACTTACTATGATTAGGGGTTCACACCCCCCTCCAGATAAAAGGCCAAGGCAGGAAGTTTATTATGACTGCTCTGATCAGGCTTCTGTTTCTTCAGTTTCTTCTTCTGATCAGGAATATTCTTTTCCTCCTTATGAGGATTCTGATGCTGAGGAATCCATTCCTTCAGGTTCTCCCAATGAGGATTTCTCTTGGGGAAACTTTGCATGAAATGAGGGAACATTTCCACTGGGAAGGACAGGAGTATTCGGAATCTAAGAAAAGACTAAGGGATTTTCTTCTTCCCCAACATAGACCCCTGGCTATTCCTCCTATTTTGGATATTGTGGATGATGCTTTTTCGGAGGCTAACTTAACTCCTGACTCTTCCTCCAGCTCCTGTTAAGCCAGACAGATACTATAGGGTTCCTGATTCCCACCAGTTTTTATACAAGAACTCTACTGCTGACCCTGAAACCATTTCTCAGGGTCCTAAGGGTGTCAAGGCCGCTTCTGCTAAAAACCCTATTCCCACTGAGAAGGATTCCAGATCTTTAGAAAGATGGGGCAAAAAAGTGTACACTTCTGCTACTTTATCTATTTGGGCTTTAAACTGTCAGTTTCATATGCTGAAATACCACTAACTTCCATTTCCTGTGCAGATGATAAGGAATTACATGACTTAATGCATGCCACTGAACAAGTTGGGAAGCATGGTTTACACTGTGGATTTGATGCCTTGGAGGCTTCTTGTAGGGCTGCTGCCTCTGGCACAGTAATTAGAAGGCATGCATGGTTAAAGGAACAAAATTTGCCAGATCAAGTAAAAGCTAAATTATTGGATGCTCCTGTTCAGCATAATGTTTTGTTTGGATCTAAAGCTGAAGAGGTGATTAAAAAGATGGAGGACAAGGCAAAATCCATGCAAACAGTTGAAGATTTCTTACAAGTACAGCCACCCAGATTTAGTAGGAATTGGCCTACAAAAAATTGGTCCTTTCCCAATTCAGACAGGCCTCAGAGGGGTAGATACAGATGCTCCCGAGAAAGGCCTCAAAGGCAAGCCTCTTGTAGACCAAGACAGTGGACTGCTTCCACCCCTAGGGGAGGAGAGGACAGGTCGCAAGCTCATAGGAAACGGACTCAATGACTCCCTCTGTTGGGCTGCAGGAACTTCTTGCCTGGAAGCCCCTCTCGGAGGAAAACTTTCTCTTTTTCACCTAAATTGGACTCGTATAACCCAAGACAAGTGGGTTCTGGATGTAGTTTCAAGAGGCTACAAATTCCATTTTCATACCCTACCAAGGCCAAGCGGATGGCCAGATCTTCCAAAACATGAATGGTCAGAGGCCTTACACCAGGTGGAAGCTCTCTTGGCTATGAAAGCCATAGAACTAGTTCCACTTTCAGAAATGGGACAAGGTTTTTACTCAAGGCTCTTTCTAGTCCCCAGGAAGCAAAATTCATGGAGACCCATTCTGGATCTGTCAGTCTTGAACACTTTTTTCTAGAGATACCAAAAATTCAAGATGCTTACTCTACAGCAGCTACTTCCAGTGCTGACCAAAAATGCATGGATGGTAACTTTGGATTTAAAGGAGGCATATTTACACATTCCCATCAGGCAGGAACGCAGAAAATACCTCAGGTTCAAGGCCGGATCGAGGCACTATCAATTCTCTGCGCTGCCCTTTGGATTGTCTACTGCGCCCAGGGTCTTCACCAAATGCCTGGCTCCAGTAGTAGCTTACTGCAGACCCAAGGGAATTCAAATTTACCCTTATCTGGACGACTGTCTTATTCAGGCAGACAGCAAGGATGTCTTACTCCAGCATCTAGAGTTTGTTCAGAATCTTCTCAAGTTCCTGGGATTCACTGTAAACATAAAAAAGTCGAATTTGACACTCTCACAACAGATAATTTTTCTGGGCGCTTCTCTAAACACAACAACCCAGATGGCATTTCTGACATACGAAAAACAATTACAGCTGGCCTCAACTTTCATAACCTTGGCAACTTTAACTCTATCTGCAAGGAGATTCCTGCAGGCTTTGGGTTACATGGCCTCCTGCATCCTTCTCATACCGTATACAAGACTACATATGAGGAAAATACAATGGTACCTAAAAAGTGTATGGTCTCAGCATTGCCACAGTTTAGACATGCTGATATCCGTCCTGCCTTGTCTTCAAAAGGAATTCCTTTGGTGGTCCAAGGCATGTACTCTAAACAAAGGAAAACCCTTCTGTCTGTCTCCTGCCACTCGGATACTGACCACGGACGCCTCAGATTATGCATGGGGAGCCCATTTTCAGGGCAACTGTCTGCAGGGCCTTTGGACAAAGGATCAGAAGCACCTGCATATCAATTTAAAGGAAATGTTAGCCATTCAGAAAGCTCTATTGGCCTTCAGGAATCTTCTACAACCAGGACAACTACTGATACGGACAGACAACACCACAGTTATGTGGTACATAAACAAGCAAGGGGGATCTCATTCCTATCCTTTGCAGACAAGCCATGGATCTTTGGAACACAGCTCTAGCTTGCAATCTGGACATTCAAGTACAGTTTCTACCAGGGAAGCAAAACTTCCTGGCAGACAGTCTGCGCAGAAACCTTTCGGACCCACACGAATGGATGCTGGACACCGAAATATTCAAGATGATTACTGCAGTCTGGGGATGTCCTCACATAGACCTCTTTGCATCCCACTTCAATCATCAACTACAGATTTTTTGCACCAGGACTTTCCACGAACAAGCTTGGAAAGTGGATGCACTATCATTCAGTTGGAGAAACCTCTTGGGATATGCCTTTCCGCCTCTTACTCTTCTTCCACGGGTATTATTAAAGATCAAACAGGACAAGCCCGAGATGATAATCTTGCTAGCCCCAAATTGGCCTCGACAGTTTTGGTACCCAACACTGAAAAACCTTTGTCTGGAGCTCCCTTGGGTTTTACCACAGACTCCTAACCTTCTGTCCCAACACCAGGGTCAGGTTCTACACTCCCATGTCAAAACTCTCAGCCTGGCGGCCTGGTTAATCCAGGGTCTTTGAATCATTCTCTCCTACCCAAGCAGGTTATGGATGTCATTTTAGAAGCCAGACGTCCTAGCACTAGAAAATCTTATGCAGGAAAATGGAAAAGACTTTGTTCCTGGATGCAGGCTCAGGATTCTGATCCTCTTATTCCTAACATTCCTCAGATTTTACTTTATCTGACAGACCTCTTACATAAGAGTCTCTCTTTCTCTTCCATAAAGATGCATGCCTCTGCTATTTCTGCTCATTATAATACAGACCCTCCAATCTTTTCCCACCAGCTCATGAGACAGTTTCTCAGAGGAGCTAAGAACTTAAGGCCCCCTAGATCTCCTCCCATTCCTGCTTGGGATCTCAACTATGTTTTGGAAAAGCTCACCTTACCTCCTTTTGAGCCTGCTGCCACATCTGACATCAAGTTTTTATCTTGGAAGACAGCCATCCTGTTAGCTCTGACCTCTGCCAGGAGAGTTTCAGAGTTGCAAGCTCTTATGGCTGTAGAACCTTATATTATTTTTCATCAAGACAGGGTGTCTTTAAGAACCAATCCTACTTTCATGCCTAAGGTGGTTTCCAAAGTGGCTTTAAATCAAACTATTCACTTGCCAACTTTTTTCCCCACTCCTCAAAATAAAGGGGAAAGGATCTTACATTCCTTGGATGTACACAGACAACTACGTTTTTACCTGGACAGAACCAAGGACATCAGGAAATCAGAGCAATTGTTTGTTTCCTTCAAGTTCCCAAGGTAAAGCCATTTCAAAACAGACCATTTCTAAATGGATTGCTCATGGAATCAGATTTTGCTATTCACACCATGGAAAGCAAATCCCAGGGAGTATAAGGACTCACTCTACCAGAGCTGCTGCCACTTCAGCTGCCTTCCTCAGGGGAGTTCCTACCAAAGAAATTTTGGAAGCTGCAACTTGGAGTTCAGTGCATACTTTTTCCAAGCACTACAGTCTACCTCTCTACTCTTATGTCTAGGGCAGGCTTTACTTCTGCAGTCTTGCAGGGCCTTATAGCCGCCCTCTATACTTTATGACCACCTCCCTTTCATTCTGCTTTGGGATTCTACCCTACAGTCATGACTGCAACAGTGAAACACAATGAACATAGTACAGTTGTGTACACTTACCATAAATGTAGATGTTCGAGTGTCTTCACTGTTGCAGTCTGGGTTTCCCTCCTGTCCCCTCTTATTTTTTCTTTTGTGTGGTTCCTTTTTTCACCCTTCTTCTGAGGTGTATTTGCAAAGGGTATGGGACCTTACTCATTTTGGAACTCCTGACATCTGGGGCAAGAAAAACTGGAGAACATGGTGTCGGCTGTCAGCTTTGTACTCCTGGCGCCCTGACGTCAGGGAGCATGGCTGAACAGCCGACGCCGGACCCAGACTTTGGGATTCTGGCCGACCGAGGACTGCCTGCCGGCAGGGGAGAACCCCACAGTCATGACTGCAACAGTGAAGACACTCTAACATCTACATTTATGGTAAGTGTACACAACTGTACTTTATTCAGGTTCAATAACTGCTAGCAGAGAGTCATCCAGGAAGTCCCTCCAGACCCAGAGAAGATTCGGAACTTACTTGAAGTTTTTTTGTTCCAGAAAGTCAGGGTCTGGAGACCTGTTCTGGATCTCAGCCAGCTAAACAAGTCAGTTCGCAGCAAGTTCCGAATGGTCACGGTTCAGTCCATTCTTCTGTTTTTGGAAAAGGAAAATTGCATGTGCTCTGTAGATTTTCAGGACACGAACTACCATGTAAAGATGGGGAAGCACTCCAGAAGATATCTACGCTTCCGGTTGGGAGCCAATCATTTCCAGTTCAGAGCCTTGCCCTTTGGTCTCATCACAGCCATCAGGGTGTTCAAATGTATGGCAGTGGTTGCGGCTCACCTAAGACAAGGATTCAGTGCGTTTCCTTATTTGGATGACTGGCTCATCTCTGTCCCTACCAGGCATCTTCTGTTAAAGGATCACTACAGACAAACAATGAAAAAACATATTTTTTATCTTGCCATAATTTACTGTACACCCCAAAGCTGTCTTCAGCAAAAAGTACTCATTCCTGATATATATTTTTTTAGCCTACCCTCGTGGAGGCAGACCTTGTGATTCCTTTAGAAAGCTAAATTTGTCCCATAATGCACAAACTGTGAGAATAAATAGCCTTGCCATTTGTTGTCAGGCTAGACTTCCATTCGCTTAGAATGGATCACCTGAAAAAAACTGCAGCATTTGAGAGTCTGCAGCTTTAGTGCCATTGACTGGTATGCGCAGAGTTTTACAAATGTTGTTCCTACTGATGTACTACACATTCTCTGAAAGCAGCTTGCAAAAGTGTCAAATTACTGAGATAAAAAAAGACTTTTCACAAGGAGCAGTTTTCTAACTTTCAGTTTCTAGCCAAGTTACTCTTTCCATCTCCCCTCCTTCGGTGGGCTAGAGTCTTGACATTTTTATCTTGGCTAGATTCAACTATTTGTCAACTTTGCATGACAATAGACATCAAAGAAATCACTATACTTGTGTATTATTGCAACCAAATTTTCGTGGTTGCGAAATGGCCATAGGAATGACTGGATGAATCACAAAGCTGTAATTCATACTCTGTTTTGCGTTTAAAAATGTATGAATTAGCTGCAGGAGCAGAATAAATGGCAAAAATCCTTGTGGTGTTTTGCTTGCATTACATGCACTCTCTTGAATTGTCATGGATGCTGCCTTATTGATGAATGCAATGTTTGGAGCTTGAGGAACAAATCCTTCACAGAAGGAGAACACAGACACAGGAAATAACTTTTTGGTAAAGTAATAGTTTGTCACAAATGTGTAAACATTCTTGAAAAACATTGCCATAAGTAATGGTTTTAAAAAGTGAGGATGGATTATGTTGACAGCTTGTGGATTCCTTTCTCTAGGAAGAAGTTGGCAGTACTGGTTTTGTTCGGTTTTGCGATGGTGGCATGTTCAGTCACAAAAAAAATACTGCTTAATTGATTTTTGATTTCCTTACTGTCGTAACGATGTTCATTGCATGGTTTTGTCTTTGCATGTGGCTTGGAATTTTTCAGCAATTGCAAAATACTGTGTTGTACGAGTCACAGGACAAAAATTACACAGCTGTGATTCCCAAATGACTGTGTGACCATCACTTGACAGCATTTGCTTGCACAACTGAGGAACGTTCAGGAGGCGACATGGTTCCAGTAAACACCATGAAGAAACAGCAGTAGGTTTTGATCATTGTATTGATAGTCGGGAAAACAGCCTGCACTGGTAAAGAAAACACACTACATTACGTTTTAACAACATTAACGGACATTTGTCATGATCAGGAACCAACCGCTATTGCCATGAAAATCTGGTTGCGATAATACACAAGTACCCAAATCACAGCCCGATGTGCCACTAAACTAAAACTGTTCCGTCATATGTCTCTTCACTTCTGAAAAGCATTTCCCGGGAGTAAAAAAAAGAAAAAGCACACACATCAGTCCAGAGTTTAGGCCAATCTATCCATTTTTTAAAATGTGCACAGTAAAATATTCGGTTTGTAATGCATTCTGGCTGCTCATGTGGTTCTTTGCATAGTTACTCTCTTATAGCATAACTTGAACTTTTATAATATTTCATGCAAAGTTTTACAGCAGTTCTCAGTTTCGTAACAATGACTTCCCAAGCCTCTGATGTGACCCAGTACTTTCTGTTACTATTGCTTTATGTAGTTTGTGTTAGTTGTATACTTTCATGTTTCTTATCTTCTCAGCAACTGACTCTTGGAGAAAAGTTCCAGATCAGATACTTGTATTGAAAGAGTTCAGATACTTGTATTGAATGAGTTCCAGCAGCTGCAGCAGTAATTCTATACTCTAGACAATGCACTCAAAAGTAGTACTGACAAACCCAGGGAAATGTATGTCTCAATCGAGCAATGATGAAATCGCTAGGGACTACACTGAGCACAAAAATAACTGAAAATGCATATACAAAGATGAAAATTGACATCCTATTGCAATATAGTGTAAATACTTAGATTAATACAAATATTAGTGCACATATGACATATACAATAATACACATATACCATCATTAAAACAAAATAAATACAATATCAATCATATCGGCATACTAAGAAAAATCCAAAACTTAAGAAAAGAACACAGAAGAAAATAAATTATTTCCTTGATGCTGTCATCAAAATCCCACGTGCATATTCATACATAATTAGACTAAAAGCTATATCATGTAGCATTGAAACATGCTGATAATGTCAGAGTGGAAAAGTTCAAAGGGTGGATAAGGAGGAGGAGAGGAAGAGTGAGAAAAAGTATTTGTTAGAAGAAATAATTAGGTTAGATATGGGAGGCAGAAGAAAAAAAATGAGTAAAAGCGACATTACAAGTAAGAGAAACGAAACCAAGGAAAAGAAGAGCTAGCATGGACAGCAAGATTTGCAGCTGTGGGCTGACAAGTGGAATGGGTAGCAGGTGTCGTAAAACTGGGTTTGGAGACAAGTGTGGTGACTGAACAAACTGATTTGCCCACATTAAACATGGTATCATTGTTTTGTGTGTGTGGTGTAAAAGAACTATAAAGCAAATCTGCACTGACACCTACTTGCTGCCCTGCTGAGGTGGACACTTGTGTCGATGCAGTGGAATTGGCTCCAGTAGGAAGGGATGGGAGCAATACCTCTCAACATCTTAGAACAAGAAATCTTAACAAGGCCATAAATAATGAGGGGCACACCTCTCAACTGTACAGATTTTTGCTGAAAGTCCAGATTTTGTCTCACAATTTGTCTGTTTTTCATGAAATTGCAGTTTTCTGTCAAATCACCGGTAAATCATTGAACATACAAGTCAGAAAATAATGACAGGGATTTGATTTTCAGACTTCATATTCTTAAGAAAATTCACGTTAATGCTAGTTTTCATTTGCCAAAGCCATTACAGCAGTGTTTTGCAGACAGGTGGAAAAGCCTTAAAGTTGACTATATGTTGTGTGGGTGTAGGTAGCTGTGTTTGTGAGTAGTGGAGGTGTGCCTTTGTAAGTGTGGTGTGAATGTTGTGCATTATGTAATGGAGAGATTGAGTAAAATTGTGCTCAGTGCAATCCCTAGGGATTTTATCATTGCTTGATTGAGATGTATACATTTCCCTGTGTTTGTCAGTACTACATTTGAGTGCTCTGTTTGTTGGAGTATGGTATTACTGCTACAGCTGCTGGTGCTCTTTCAATACAAGTAACCGATTTGGAATTTTTCTCCAGGAGTCTGTTGCTGAGAGGATGAGAAGCATGCAAATATACAACTAAGACAAACTACATAAAGCAATAGTGACAGAAAATGCTGGATCACATCAGAGCTTGGGAGGTCATTGTTAAACTGAGAACTGTTGTAAAACTTAGCATAACCTGAACTTATGATATTTAATGCTATTAGAGAATAACTATGTAAAGATAACCACTTGAGCAGCCAGAATGCATTACAAATTGAATATTTTATTGTGCACATTTTAAGAAATGAATAGATTGGTCTAAACTCTGGATTGATATGTGTGCTTTTTTATTTTTATTATTATTCCTGGGAAGTGCTATTCAGAAGTGAAGAGACATATGATGGAACAGTTTTAGTGGCACATCAGGCTGTGATTTGTTTGTCTATTGTCATGCAAAGTTGATTAAATTGTTGAATCTAGCCAAGCTGGAAATGTGAGACTCTAGCCCACTGAAGGAGGGGAGATGGGAGGCGTAACTTGGCCAGGAATTGAAACTTGCAAAACTGTTCCTTGTGAAAAGTTTTTTTATCTTATCTCAGTAGTTTATTGACACTTTTGCAAGCTTCTTTCAGAGAATGGTGTAGTGCATCAGTAGGAACAACATTTGTAAAACTTGTGCATACCACTCGATGACACATGAGCTGCAAACTCACAAACGTGAAAGTGGTTTTCAGGTGTTCCATTCTACGTGAATGGAGGTATAGTCTGACAACAAATGGTGGGGCTATTTATTGTCACAATATGTGGATTATGGGATAGATTTAGCTTTCCAAAGGAATTGATTGCTATGTCGGCCTCCGTGAGGGCAGACGAAAGTAAAAAATAAAAATAAGTTGGGAATGAGTCTTTATTTTACTGCAAGCAGCTTTGGGAGGTGCAATAAATCATGGCAAGATAAAAAAAAATTGTATTTTTGTTTTCATCATTTGCCCATAGTGGTCCTTCAGACTCACGGGACTCTGTTCTTTATCTTTGTGCACAATTGGGGATCACAGTAAATCACAAAAAATCTCATCTGAAACCTGCACAGACCTTGGAGTTCATTGGAGCAGTTTTGGACACTACTCGGATGATTGCCAAACTTCCATTGTCAAGAGTGTTGACTATTAGATGCCAAACAGGTTGCTTCGAAATTGAAAAGTGGCTGCACATCACATTCAAGTGTTAAGGTCAATGGCTGCTGTTAAAGTACTAGTTCCGTTAGACAGATTCCACATGAGAGTTCTTTAATGTCTTATGGCTATCCAATGGTTGATTCTTCATCAATTCATGTCCCACCAGATTCTGATAACCAATCTCTGCTAGAGATCCCTCTTATGGTGGATGTACTCAAGCCAGTTGTTACAAGGTCGAATGTTCCCCTCACCACCACAGGCCACAGTGACCACGGATGCCTCAAAGATGGGGGAGGGGGCATTATCTGGGGAGGATGGTCCAATGAACCTAGTCTGCATATGAGGCAAACTTGCACATCAGTTTCCTGTATGTGAGAGCTGTCCTCGCGTTGCAAGCATTTCAGGCTTCTCTTCCTCTAGGAACAGTTGCAATTCAGTCAGACAACATTTCAGTAGTCTGGTACATAAACAAGCAAGGGGGAATCAAGTCTTACCCTCTGTGTCACGAGGCTGTCAAGAGTGTGGTAATAGGCAATCTTCTCCTCCTCTTTTATTAACAAATCTTTGAAAAGGCATCTATGTTATAAGATCAGTCAGGAAAGAAATGTTACACTGTGATAGACAAGGCACCTATCCTTGTAGATGATGCTCAGCATGTAAACATATTTTTAGTGGCAGTTTACACATCAACAGTTAAGTACGAAAATTGATTTTAACTTCTGTACTGACTGCACAATTAGGAATATAATTTATTTAGTTTTTGCACAATATGTTATATGTACTATATTGATAAGACAAACCGTACCTTAAGAGAAGGGATACTGGAGCACTTTAGAGACATTAAAAATAGAAAGCTAGAAAATGCCTTGGCACGTCATGTCATAGAGAAAGGAGATGAACATTGTCTTCACAGAAGCCAATGAGCAAAAGTGGATTATATTTTTTAAAGCAGACAAACCACCTGGCTTAAACAGTAAAGTGTCTCTTAAACCTTTCGTAAAAGGACATGCACTTGAGCATTGACGTGCAGCTGAATTGCCTTTTTAATGAAAATGTTTTACTGTTTTTGAGTATATTACTTTAAATAAGAGATAATTGATTGATTGTGATTGATTGCATTTTACTATTTAAACATGTTAATGCACTGTATTTCGTTGTAGTCTGAAGAAGCGGTGCTTGAACCGTGAAAGTGCTTACTATTAAACCTTTTCTCTAATTGTGTTACTTGGCTTATCACTGGATTTACTGTATTTATGCTTTTGTTACCTACAACCGTGAGTGCCTGGGATTTTTTGTTTTGAAACTTCATTTTATTTTTCCTGATCATTTTTTTCCTTGTGTTTGGAGTTTTGACTGTGTATACATTTTTATTTTTCTCCAACACAGAACATGGCCGAGGGGCAATTGAATCAAATACAATTAGAACTTCCATACAATCCATTGAATGGGCCTGGACAAACATTGAATAGGAGCCAATGCATCTGAAGTAGTTAACTTCATTTGATCAGCAACCTGTGGGTTATGGATCTGATGCGGATCCGAGCCAGCAGCATACCAAGCTAAAGATCCAAGCTCCACCCCTTTACCCATACTACCCGGCAACCTCCTTCCAATCCCCAGATCTCATTTGCCACGGCTTTGCCAAGCATGGGATTCCTTGAGCTCCAGGCGAGTTTAGTATTTTACAGTTTTAGATACAAAACTTTGGGTACTTAGTTGCTTGTGTGTGTGGTATTGTTCTCTTTGGATAGATATTCGTTTTTCTTATTACTTTACTCTGTATCCCTCTTATCCTTCATATCTCTTACACCAGTAGGCCCCTTTTCCTTCAGGTGTGTGTGTGTGGGTATGGCTGATAGCCAAAAGCTTACCTTTTCTAAGTGCACTGAGTGTGGCCATAAGCTGTTGCCAGCGGATGGTCACACTCCATGCGTTCTTTGCTTGGGGGTGGCCCATCTTTCCTCAGGCTGCCAAATTTGTGCAGCCTTTACCCCTGGGCTTTGAGAGACAGGAAGAATAAGCTGATTCTGGGGGTCCTTCTACCCACGGAATCGGCTTCTTCTTCCTTCTCTCCCTCTGTAGCGACAACTGCGGCTGTGGTTGCCCAACCATTTGGCCCTCCTCACTTGACTGGGACTCACCCTCCCACCTCGCCCCAGGGAGATCGAGAGGCCAAAAAAGGTAGGAAAGAGAGGAGGGAGAGTGAGAAAGAGAGAGAAACTACAAATGGCGGGCCAAATTGGACCTCTCACCCCCCCCCCCCCCCCCCACCATCAAGGTTCTTCCTTCCTCGTCGAGGACTTCCAAGCCTTCTTCCCCATTGATCCGTTCTCCATGATTCTCTCCGGAGCCAGAGGAGGAGACCCGACCATCTTCGAGGTCGTCGCGTCGGCCCTCCCGACCGGCTTTGGAGGCCTTGTCAAGATCTGCTTGAAGCCTCTCGGAGGCAGATATGGACCGGATGATGCGTCACTTTTTACAGATTCAGCTGCAGATGGGAGTGTTTCTACCCCCCCCCTTCCGGGGCGGAGGGGGGTTCAGTTCCACTGTTTGCCCAGATAGCTCCTTCTCTGATCCACTATTGGGTTTCGGAGCCGAGGAGTCAGGGAGTCGGCGCCGATAGTTATTGCTACCTCGACGCCGGCCATACCCTCGAGCCTATCTGATCCCTTTTTGGATCCGAGGTCTCAGAGCCAAGAGCCAGGCATTGGATCCGAGGGGAGGAGTGTGTCTTCGGCTCCGTTGCAGTCGTAGCACAACGTCCACTCTGTTCCGAGCGCTTCGGCTCCGACTGCGATCCCTTCGTCGGATCCGATAGTGCCAGCCACCTGTCTTAGAGAGGCCGGTTCCCCTTCGGCTTTCGATGTTGTGGAGAGGGTTCTGTCTAGAGGATCGAGACCCCTCTCTCTGTCCTCAGGATCTGCCCCCGCTCCCTCACAGCTCAGTTTGTCCTCCATCATCCAGTCCCAGGGACAGGCTGTGTCATTGACACCCTAGCAAGTTCCCCTGGAGGAACACGAATCCGTTGGTGAGCCCCCCTTGGATAGTCCCCCCGAGCAGATTCCTCACAAACACCTGTGCAAAAGGAGGCACTTGGACTCCCCTGAGTCCCTTACTGAGGATACCGATTTGGAGGAAGGGGAAGGTTTCCCCCAAGTCACCCCCCGACGACGTCTCCTTCGGAGACCTTATGGAAATGCTCCACCAAAGGGGGGTGGTCCGCCAAAAAGCCTTCCTCTAATGAGTAGGTATTCCCGGAGGTGTTCGACACAGGCCCATTTACCTCTTGGGTGCCCCCCCCCCCCTCGGCCGACCCTCTAGTCGACCTGATTACCACCAGGGCATGGAAGGAACCAGACACTGTAGAGCCTATCCCCAGGAGGCCCGACAAAATTTTGAGCCCCCCTACAGACAAAGCTTCATGGAGCAAGGGTTCCCCTGTAGATGCCAGGGTGGTGGCGGCCACCAAAAAGGAACTAGCTCAGGACAGTTCTTCAGTCCATCCCCCCGACAAGGAGTCCCGGGCAATGGGACCGTATTGGAAAGCGGATGTTTGCTTCAGCTACCTTCTCTATTAGGGCGCTGAATTAGTTGGCCCATGTTATCAGACTGCAGCGGGACCTGGTTAAAGAGTACGCTGAGTCTCCCCAAGAGTCCATGTCGGCCAAGGATAAACGGACTTTCTTGGCGCGTATGGTCACTCTCAAATCAGTGTCAAATACATCTATGCGGCTACTCTCCCATGCCACGGAAGGAACCGCTAGAGCTAGCGGGTCCGGTATCTCCTTAAGGCGTCATGCCTGGCTTCGGCTTTGTGATTTCTCCGAACCTTTCCAGGTGTCCTTCACGAATGCACCCTTTGACAGGTCTACCCTGTTCGGGAAGACCATCCACAAGACGCTGGTCCAGAGCGAGAAAGATGGGAAAACGCTGTCAGCCGTCAGAATCTGCTTCTCTACCCCCCAAAGGTCCTTCTCCAGGAACCAGTGAGGGCAGAAGATGTGGTTCCGGAAATCTCAGCAGGCCCGGAATGCTCAGGACTCCTTCTCCCCCAAAGGCAGAGGGGGACAAGGTGGACGCTGGCCCAAAGGCAGGGGGGGTCCGAAGAACTTCGGGTCACGGAACCCTTTCCCCACCGACCCACGCAGCAGCCCTGAGGGGTTGCCCGACTGCTCCTCTCTGGAGGCAGTCGGAGGACGTTTCTCGAGGCACCTGGCTCAATGGGAGTCCATCATGACAGATTGCTGGGTGCTTCAGATAATATCCTGAGGCTATTAAATCCCCTTCATAAACAAACCCCCTTACCCAAGGCACCTCCCAGATGTTCCACCCACTCAAAGGGAGGCCGTGGCTTTGGAAATAGAAAAGCCGTTAGAAAAAAGAGCCATCCAGCATGTGCCCCCAGACCAGTCTGGATCAGGCATCTACTCCAGGTTCTTTCTGGTGCCAAAAAAGACAGGGGACTTAAGGCTGATTCTCGACCTGTCAACAGTGAACCTTTTTGTTGCCAAGGAAAAATTCCGGATGGCCACGCTCCAGTCCATCCTGCCCCTTTTGCAGGAAGAGGAATGTGCTGCATAGACCTCAAAGATGCGTACTACCTTATTCTTATGGACAGACAGTCCAGGAGGTTTCTCCACTTTTGGCTAGGGGCCAGTCATTACCAGTTCAGGGTCCTACCCTTCGGTCTCACCACAACCCCCAGGGTGTTCACCAAGGTCATGGCAGTTGTAGTGGCCCACTTGAGGCTCCAGGGCATACAGGTCTTCCTTTACCTAGACGACTGTCTCCTCACCGCCCCCACCAGGCATCTACTCTCTCTAGCCAGGGACTTCTTCCTCCATTTATCATCCCAGTTGGAAATCACTATAAATGTCAAGAAGTCATTCCTCCAACATGTTCAGGTTATAGACTTTATAGGGGCCAGAATAGATTCCCTTCAGGTCAAGGCTTTCCTAATGCCAGACAGACTTCACAGCATGGCTCTACATGTACTAGCTCTTCTTCAGTCTCCTGCTCCCCCAGCAGAGTTAGTCCTGAGAGCTTTGGTGTCCGTGGCAGCAGCGATCAATTTGATCCCTTACGCTTGCCTACTCTTGAGGGTTTTACAGTGGACTTTGCCAGTTCAGTGGTCCACTCTACATCATCCGCTAAACTTGCCGATTCCCCTCAGCAGGGTCTGCAAGAACTCCCTCGTGTCGGGAAGGACGAGCTTTTGTTATGCCCCTACCCCAGGCCACAGTGACCATGGACGCCTCCTGCCTAGGGTGAGGGGGCATTGTGCGGGCAGGACTGTCCAAGGCACGTGGACTTAGATGGAGACCATTCTGCATACAAATGTACTGGAGATGAGGGCGGTCCTTTTAGCGTTGCAGGCCCTTCGTGCCTTCCTTCCTTCCTTCCTTCCTCCGGGGACTATTGTGATCCAGTCAGACAATGTTAGTGGTCTGGTATATCAACAAACAGGGGGGAGCCTGGTCTTACCCTCTCTGCCAAGAGGCCATGAGAGTTGAGAAATGGGCGATCCCCACCAACCGCTTTCTGTTAGCGACGCACATTCTGAGTCGTTCCAACATTCTGGCGGACAAATTGAGCAGAACTATTCTCTCCCCTTATGAGTGGTCTCTGAACTCTTCCATAGCAGAACAGATCTCCCTCAAGTGGGGTCAGCCTTGCTGTGATCTCTTCGCATTGCCTTCCAATGCGAAGTGCAGCAAGTTTTTTGCTCTAATTCCTCCCTTAGGGGAAGCCCCCAGAGACGCTCTAGTCCATGCTTGGCCGCCCGGTCTTCTGTATGCTTATCCACCACTTCCACTGATGACAAAATGTTTGCAGAAAGCTTGTCGGTTGGGGTGCAAGATTATCCTCATAGCCCCATTCTGGCTTCATCAAGTCTGGTTCCCCTGCCTACGGTCTCATCTCATAGCTCCTCTCTGGATCTTGGATCCCATTCCTCAGCTGATCTCTCACCCCTCGGGAATGACCCCTCCGAATCTGGATGAGCTCAAGCTCTCAGCTTGGCTGATCCAGTTCCCTTAATTGCCAGGACTCCCGGTATCACTTCCCTAGTCAAGTCCATTCTGGTGGCAGCACATAAACCCTCTACCAAGAAGATTTACAATAGTAAATGGAAACGTTTTTCCATTTGGGCTTCACATAAGAACTTGGATCCTTTTACTGCTCCTGTTCCAGCGGTTCTAGAATTCTTGTCTCATAATTTTCAGCAGGGGGCCAGTTCATCTACTGTAAAGGTTCAGCTGGCTGCTATTTCCCATTTTCATATTGGGGACAACTTTGGTTCTCTTGCTGCTACCGGAATTTGTAAGGCCTTTCTAAAAGGTACTTTTCTTTTGAGACTTCATATCAGAAATTCATCCCCACCGTGGGACCTGACCTTAGTTCTTCAGGCCTCCGTTTGAACCTGCAGCTTCCATTGATCTGAAGTTCTTGTCATGGAAGACTGCCTTTTTGGTAGCCATTACCTCAGCCAGGAGAGTGTCGGAGCTTCAGGCTCTTTCTATCAAACCTCCATACCTTGTATTTCACAAGGACAGGGCATTTCTCAGGACTAATCCCTCTTTTCTTCCCAAAGTTGCTTCCGAGACTAACATTAATCAATCCATTAATTTGCCAGGTTTTTTTTCCCCAATTACCAAAACAAGGGGGAGTATAAACTTCATTTTCTGGATGTTCACAGGCAGTTACATTTTTATTTGCATAGGACGGCTGTCTTTCATAAATCTGACCAACTTTTCGTCTCCTTTAGAAATCGGTTTCCCTAGAAAGGGTTTTGCAAAGTAACTCTCGCCGGATGGATTTTGAGTTGTATTCTCTTAGCATATAGAGAATCTGGCTTGCCAGAACCAGTGGGAGTTCATGCTCATTCTACGCGTTCTATGGCAATGTCTGCTGCATTCTGGTGTAGAGTTTCCCTGGATGAAATTTGTTCAGCAGCTACCTGGGCTTCCTCTCACACCTTTATTTCTCATTATAAGCTAGATTTGGTGTCTAGAGGAAGGGCTGCTTTTGGCTCTGCAGTGTTCCGGAATATTCTTCCTTAAGGGCCTCCCAAGATTTCTGGTAGCTGGGGACTCTGTCCCACAGGTTGCTGATCAAATGAAGTTAACTATTTCAGATAAAGAAGTTATGTAATCACCATAACGTTCCATCTGAGTGGGTAACTTCATTTGTCAGCAACCGTCCCTCCCTTCCTCCTTCCTTCCCCCTAACCTGAATAGTTATTTAGCTGAACTCGAGGTTTGGATGCTCGAGTTTTGTTTGTCTCTGAGTCAGGTTTTCTCAGGTTGTTTTGTTGTTTGTGCAGGTGGCAAACGCGATCTGAGGATTGGAAGGAGGTTACAGGGTAGTATGGGTAAGGGAGGTGGAGCTTGGAGCTCGGATCTTTAGCTTGGTATGCTGCCGGCACGGTCCGTATTGGATCCGTAACCCACAATTACTGACAAATAAAGTTACCTACTCAGATGGAATGTTATGGTGAGTACATAACTTCTTTTTTAGTAAAATTCCGGAAGCTACTACTAATCCTCTTCTCCATGGAGATATCATACAACAAACTGTATCAGAATCTAATGACAAAAATCTGCTGTTGAGCTTTCAAGACAAATATAGAACCTTAGAGGGTAAAATGTACAAGTTTAAGCATTTGCAATGGCAACGCTTTCACCTTGAAGCATCACTGAAACACCAAATTGTTCCAAGAAAGCTTAGAGTTCTTAACATGCCAAACGATTGACAAACCTATCCTGAACTTTTTAGGCAGTGGCAAATGTTAACTTTAAAGCTTAGTGCCCAATACATGAATCTCCTCACTGATTTTTTTAAACCCCAGGAAGATGAGGTGCTTAAGGAGATTGTATCCGTGCATAATGAGATATATATGACTTGTTCCCAGATGAAGTCATCTGTGATAAAATGGACTTTGTTATATGATATCTCTGTTTATGGAAAAACGTCTACAAACTACTAAAATTCGTAAAATACAGAGAGATCTGGCTGATTTCCCTAAAGATGCCATGTTTTCTTGGCCCAGGGAACAAGGTAATACTACTTATACTAGGAACAATTCAGTGCAGCCTAAACAAAGCTTTAATGTTAATAATTCCTCCTTAAATCCTGACCCAGCCATCGGATCGTCTGATATAATACCGGAAGTGCTAAATGCATCTGTTAGTGAGAACGCAACTGAGCAGTCTGCTGAACAGCAGCACAGACAGTCTAACTACTCCCAAATCGTAGCCAACACTGTTACTGTTGGATCTGAAGTAATCAGAAATGACATAAATAGCGAAAGAACGGACACGGCAGTGAGACCCAAAATAGCACCACTGCAATCAGGAGAGAATACTGCAGATAATCCTTCACAGCAGAATTGTTTTTTATTGAGGGATCCACTCCCAATAAGAGAACTATCGAGAAGTCATGTACAGAAGGGAAGAATTCAACTTCTCAACAGCGTAACTGACCAATGAACAAAGGGAAGAGCTGGAAATGCCACAACCAGGTCTAGTTTTTAACATTTCCTCTATAGTTTTAACGGAAGCACAGACAGCATTATTAGCTAAAGGCCTAAACTTTATACTGCACAGAAAACTGAACTGGTTGATCTGTTAAAACAACTAAAACTTTTTGGTAGGAAGTTGACAATAAAAACAATGTTTAAAGGGGGTAATGAGCATTATGATATTTTCAAAAAAAACAAGTACTTTCATTCCCCCACCCCATCCTATCATTGAGACTTCTTTAGAAGTTTGTGAGAAGGAGACAAAGAATGAATATAGGAAAGGTACAAAACCTAACTATTATATGTCACAAGTAGAATATCAGGCCTTACATGAATTAAACATGTCATGTATTGAAAGTAGACCAGCAGATAAGGGTGGAGGAATAGAGGTGTTAGAGAAAGAATTATATTTGCAACAAAATAGCACCATAGCCGTTTCTATACCTTAAAAGTGTTTTTTCTGTTGTATCTGCTATATTTTTTAAAAAAAAAAATAAAATCTTCCTATTTCCCGCCTTTCTAAGCTACAAAAGTCCAGTTTCAGATATTTGCTGGTACCTGGACTGTGTTTAAGCTTGTGTTGCCCATACCTTGTTTGGATAGAAGGAAGTTACTCTGTTCACCAATGAGAGTGGGGAGCTTTGAACAGCCTACCTGACTTGGAGGAGTGGTTTCAGCCCAGAAATTGTAGATGTGAAGTTGTTCAATCTCGCCGTTTGTTCTTTACACGTGGGTTCTGAACCGATCCATCGGCTCCGAGTCGGCCACTTTCCAAGCTCAAGATCTTTGAGTTAGCTCGAAACACAGTCCCTATCCCATGATGCTCTCTTACCAACCCCAGATCTAGTTTGCCGCTGCAATGGATCGCACGATCTTCGGAGGAAGCTTGGGCCAGTAACCTCCTTTATTATCTTAAAAGAATTTAAAGCTGCTTATTAGACTATCCGGGATCTGATATTTATGAGACTTCTCATATTTCTTGTAATTGTTGTTCAGTGAGTTAAGTGGAAATTATATTTTTGCTTTTTAATTCAGAGCGGTTGCTCCTAGGCCTTTAGCCTTTCTAGAGTTGCATTTACTTGACAGGGCTCTGTCAATTTTAATAACCTATCCCCTTATTTTTCATAGAATTTTTGTATTTGAGCGTTTTTGTGTCACCTCGAAGAGGTCACATTAATTCTCTTAGTCATTGCAGTTCAGGATCCAAGGAGTTCTGTGGTTTCGACTTTTTTGATATTGTTATCAGGGATCTGATATTTGTGTGTAATTTCTGTTTATAATGTCTGAGAAACAAAAATCTGGATTTAAAAGGTGTGACTGTGGACAGAAAATGTCCATCACAGATAGCCACGTTTCTTGTGTGTACTGCTTGGGTCCACTACATTTGCAAGAAGATTGCTCTATCTGCCATTCCTTCAGTGGCAAGGTTTTATTAGAAAGGCAAAGGAAATTGGTTGATAGCGGGCTGTTGAAGCCAGATTTTCTATAAGCATTAGACAAGACAGACCAGATCTCCAAGTCCTCGAAGGGGTCGAAGTCTTCTAAGGTGTCATCAGAGCACAAGTCTTCTGTTCCGAGCACCTCTGGGAAGACTCTGTCGCCGGCTCCGCAGCCTTCGGAGCCGTGCACCGAAATCTTACCTCAGAGCCAAATCATTGTGTTGGAGCTGGTGTCGGAAGTTTTGAAGTCCCTGATCCTTAAGTCGGTGGCTTCTTCGGCTCCTTCGACCTGTTCTTCCGGTACCCTTTCTGACATCGATGTGGACCGTGTGGTGCAGCGACTTTTGGTGAACCCGGCCCTGGCCAAATTGCTTTCAGCTTCGACCCAGTTGGCTTCCAAGCCTACGACCCCCCCCCCCCCCCACCACCACGATTTCTGCTCCTCCTCCGAGGCCATTTGAGCCTTCGGAGCCAGAAAGAGAGGATCTGATTATGGTGGAACCCTCAGAGCCGAGACCTGTTTCAGTGCCCTCAGCCCCGTCGACCTTGACTTCTTCGGTTCCGATCGAAGAGTCTCTGAGCCGACACTCTTGCTGGTTCCGGGGAGAGAGTCAAACCGATGCTTCGGGGGCTTTGGCGCAGATGAGCTCTGTTCCGTCCTCTGGTTCGGAGCCCGTGGTCTCAGCCCCTGGGAGGTTGCTGTCTTCTTCGGAACCGGCAGACTCCTTGAATCGGGAAACCAGTACCTTCAATGCCATGAGGAGGGTCATGTCTGCTAAGACCCTTACCTCTTTGGATCTTTTCTCTTCCTCCCCTAAATGGCCGCATTCTGTCCCTACACCACAGGTCCCCACCAAGCGTTGAGACTCAGCCTCAGGTAACCCCATTGGGTGACCCCTGCTTGACTGAGACTTCACCAGACACCCCCACTGATGAAGTCCCCAGAAAAAGACTGTGCAAGAGGAGGCATTTAGATTCCCCTCAGGAATCCTTAACATCAGACACCGACTTAAAGGAATTAGAACGGTCCCCATGGTCCTCCTCTGAGGATGTCTCATTTGCAGACATCCTGGAAATATTAAGGCAGAAGGGTGACTGGCAGTCCCTTACCCCTACTGAGGATGAGTCTGTGCTCCTGAAGGCCTTTGGGTCTCAACCTTCCACCTCCTGGGTTACTCCGCCCTTTGACGAATTAATGGACTTGGTCGCTCGAAGGGCATGGGAGTCTCCTGATTCCATGGAACCAGTTCCTCAGAGGCCCAACAAATTTATCACCTCCCCTCAAGACAGGTCTTTTCTTACGAAGGGAGTCCCCGTTGATGCCATGGTGGTGGCGCGGCCCACAAAAGAGATGTCAGAAACCTCCTCTTCTGTTCATCTTCCTAATAAAGACTCTAGGACTATGGACAGGTACGGTAAAGGCATCTTTGGTTTCTTGTTTTTGGATAAATGAGTCGCTCAACTGTTTGACCCACTTTACCCGTCTCCAGCGAGATCTCCTCAAAGAACTTGGAGATGCTCTACAGGGCAAAACAGATGATGCTGTTTCGGAGAAAGTAACTGCACAGCTTAACACCCTTAATTCTATTGTGAACTCGTCCATGCAGCTTATTTCTTATGTAGCCGATAGATTGAGCCGGGCAGCAGGTTCAGCGATAGCTCTGCGGAGACAAGCCTTCAAGTCTTCCTTTGTTAATACCCCATTTGATGACTCTCCCTTGTTTGGGCCTAAAGTCAAGGAGACGCTCAGTAGGTGTGAGCAGGAAGGAAAGACTCTATCTGCCGTAGGAGTCCATTTTTCCACCCCCACTAGACCATACACCAAAGGACAGAAAGATGGATAAATGTGGTTCCGAAAGTCCCAAGGAGCTTTCCAGAACACACATAGTGAACCCCCCTCCAGGGGCAGGGGGGTGGGGGTATAATGGTAGACGCCACCCAGACGGCAGAGGGGGTCCACAGAACCAGGGTGACAGGGAGCAGTTCCTTGGCAAGCCCTATCAGCGCTCCTGAGAGGAGGCCCGACTGTCCTACTCTGAAGATGGTCGGGGGTCGGTTAGTTTCATACCCAGATGCCTGGCTAGGAATTGCATCAGATTCTTGGGTAAAAAGCATAATTACCAGAGGTTACATCATTCCCTTTTCAGAATCCCCTTCCATTCATACAAGAATCCCAGACATTTCACCCAGTCTGCGGAATCTAGCAACCATAGAAATTCAAAGACTGGTAGAAAAAAGTGTCATCCAGTCAGTCCCGGCAGACCAGATAGGATCCGGAACTTACTCCAGGTTCTTTTTAGTTCCAAAGAAAACAGGGGACTGGAGGCCCATCTTAGACCTCAGCAAACTAAATACCTTTGTCAAACAGGAAAAGTTCCGGATGGTCATGCTTCAATCGATACTTCCGTTTCTCGAAATGGGCGATTGGATGTGCTCTATAGATCTCAAGGATGCGTACTACCACATCAGGTCGACCACCAGATCCAGAGATGACGACTTCGCGTTTGGGCTGGCTGGGGGACAGTCACTACCAATTCCGAGCTCTGCCCTTTGGTCTCACCACAGCCCCTAGAGTGTTCACCAAATGTATGGCAGTGGTCACTGCTCACCTGAGACGTTTAGGATTCCGGGTGTTTCCTTATCTCAACGACTGGTTCCTCACTGCCACCACCAGGCATCAACTAATTTGCACCAGAGATTGCACTATCAACCTGTGTTCCAGGTTGGGCAACCCCTTAAATTTAAAAAAAAATTTATTGCCGTCATAGTATATATTTCCTTTATAGGAGCAGATCTAGACACCACCACCTCCCTGGTCAGATTGCCTCAAGAAAGAGTAATATCTTTGCGAAGTCAAGTGTCCCATTTGTTAATGGAAAGGAGAGTTCCGGCATTCCAGGTTCTGAAGCTGTTAGGCACCATGGCAGCTACACTCATAGCGGTTCCTCTGGGACGAATGCACATGAGGATACTCCAATGGCTACTATTCACACAGTGGTCTTATCAACAGCTTCCAATGTCACACAAGATTCTTCTGACAAATGCTTGCAAAAAGGACCTACAGTTACTGTAGGTCGCCCATTTGTACCCCCCCCCACACACACACACACACACACACAGCCACAGTGACCACGGATGCTTCCCTGATAGGGTGGGGGGGCTATTTCAGGGAAGAACTGTCCAAGGCACTTGGTCAGACATGGAATCTCATTTGCACATCAGTGTCTTAGTTGAGAGCGGTGTTTCTAGTGTTTCACACTTTCACGACTCTCTAACTTTAGAGATGATTGCAATACAGACAAGACAACATGTCGGTAGTCTGGTACATCAACAAGCAAGGGGGAACCAAGTCTTACCCCTTATGCCGAGAGGCTCTGAGACTTTGGCAGTGGGCTGTATCCACTGGGCGCTTTCTGATAGCAACGCACATACCCGGGTCATCCAATGTGATAGCGGACAAACTGAGCATAGCCATTCTGTTGCCTCACGAGTGGTCCCTCAAAGAACGAGTGGCGGAAAGGATATTCCGCAGATGGGGCCAGCCTTGCTGTGACCTTTTTGCATCCCTGATGAATGCCAAATGCCGAAGCTACTTTGCCCTGTACCCCCCACCGGGGGACAGCCCAAAAGACTCACTTGTACACGATTGACCCTCGGGTCTCCTATATGCCTTCCCTCCAATCCTTCTGATTCCCAGATTCTTACAGAAAGCCAAAAGCCTGGGAAGGACTGTTATTCTAATAGCCTCGTTTTGGCCTCGGCAGATATGGTTCCCCTTCCTACAGCAATACCAAGTGGAAGAACCTTGGGTTCTGGACCCAGTGCCAGACCTTCTGACTCATTCGTCGGGAATTCTTCATCCCTCTCTTGTCTCCCTCAAACTGACAGCTTGGCTGCTTCACTTCCCAACCTAGCAGGTCACACGATTTGTCTCCAGCGGTTCAACAAATTTTAGTTTCTGCTCACAAAGTCTCCACCAGGAACCTTTATAATAGCAAATGGAGGAGATTTGTTCATTGGGCTTGTCAGCATGGTATTGATCTCTATGTTGCCCCTATTCATAGTATTCTGGAATTCTTGACTTCGCTCTTTCACGATGGTGCTGCAGCTTCTACGATATGGGTTCAATTATGTGCCATAGCTAACTTCCATGCAGGATGCGATTGCTCAAACATTGTCCCACAGATTATGTAAAGCCTTTTTGAAAGGGACTCATCACCTTAGGCCACCTATCAGACATCCTGTTACTCCCTGGAATCTGAATTTGGTGCTATCTCAACTCATTCTTCCACCTTTTGAGCCTGCATCATCTTGTCCTTTGAAGTTCCTTTCTTGGAAGACAATTTTCCTAGTGGCTATTAATTACTTCGACACACAGTTTCTGAACTACAAGCACCTTCTATCAGGCCCCCGTATCTAGTCTTTCACCCAGACAGAGTGTCTTTAAGAACAAATCCAACCTTTCTTCCTAAAGTCTGCTCTGAGGCAAATTTGAACCAGTCTATTGACCTTCCTACTTTTTTCAGAAATCATGCTAATAGAATGGAGTACATGTTACATAAGCTTGATGTTCAGACAGTTGAGGTTTTACTTGGACAGAACAAAAGAATTTAGGAAATCTGATCAACTATTCGTTTCCTATACAGACAATAAGAAAGGTTTGTCGGTATCCAAAGTTACATTGTCCAACTGGATTGCTGATTGTATAAAATTTGTATATTCTTCAGCTAAACAACCTTTGGAACGTGAAGTGAAAGCTCATTCTACCAGGGCTGTTTCTACATCTTTAGCCCACGCAGCCCGTCTACCTTTGGACACAATTTGTGCAGCTGCTACTTGGTCCAGACCTCGTACGTTTATCACTCATTACAAAGTGGACAGGGCCTCCAGGGACAACGGGGCTTCATTTGGTTCCACCTTTCTCAGGAATATACTCCCGTGAGCCGCCCAGGATTTAGGGTGCTTGGGATGCTACCCACGTGTAAAGAACAAACTGCGAGATTGAGCAACTTCACATAAAGAAGTTATGTTTTTACCAGAATGTTCCATGTGAGTTGTTCATCTCGCCTTTGTTCTTACACTCCCTCCCACCTTCCCCCTCCAGGTTATGGAAGAACAGGTATGACTGGTGGTCTGGTTGGTCTTGCTAGTGTTTTTCTTTCCAACTAGATTATTGTTTAGCAGTTGTAAATAGTTGTGTATTATGTACATTGTTTATAATTGGTTGCTTAGTGTTTTTTTCTTGCTAGTTCAGCAAACTAGATTTGGGGTTGGTAGGAGAGCATCATGGGATAGCGACTGTGCCTCGAGCCAACTCAAAGATCTTGAGCTTGGAAAACGGCTGACTCTGAGCCGATGGATCGGCTCAAACCCACGTGTAAAGAACAAAGGCGAGATGATCAACTCACATGGGATGTTATGGTAAGAACATAACTTTTTTATTGGCCATTTTGGGCTAATTTCTCTTATCTTTCTTGATATAAAAAACACATTTGCATGGTTTTGCATAGCGCAGCGGCTGTTAGCTAGGGTTAAACTATCCTCGGCTCCACAGAGTCTGCTCTTCAGTTTTTCTCTTAGTACTAGCCAATTCTTCCAGTTTTAGCACTCAAATCAGCGCTTTCAGACTAGTACTTGCTCAAAAGAGGCAGAAGCACAAATAAACTAAAGGACTCTATTCCCAACGTTTGTTTGTAGGGAACAGTCAAATTACTCTTCCCCCACCAGCTCAACAAGAAAAAGTTCCTCAACCCATTCAGGCATGTCCAAAGACCTGTTCCCAGTGTATTCTCCTGTTCACCTGATGAATCTGATCATCCTGAGGCAATGTCACAACTGCCTCATGTACACAGACAACCCTCTCTTCATACCACATGACAGCAAAATCAGCGAGAGATGCACTTATACAGCCAAGCTTGAGGCAAAGCTCTCTCCAGCCACAACTGGAATAGACAGTCAAGAGGAGAAGGTAACCTGCAACATCTCACTCACCACACACAGACCCACCACACCTGCAACTGCAAATCCCACACATAGATATACAAAGACATACTTGGAGGCTCTAAATAAAAATCTGCGGAAACAACAGAGACCTCCAAAGCAGAGACGCAAACAACTTCCACCCACAAACACACTATATCCAACACACAACCTCCAAAACCAGTGTGCCACACAACCACAGCCCATAAGGCATAACATCATACCTAGCACACTTGTAATAGGGGACTCCATAGTCAGGCACACTGATGTACCACTCTCACCAGGTTGGACAAAGAGAAGGTTACTGTCAGCTGCTTGTTTGGTGCCAGAACCTGCCACATCACGCAGGCACTCAGCTCACTCCATAATGAGTACAAATATGACTGTCATTGTCCATGATGGTGTGAATGACCTGAGACGTACCTCCCTGGACTACATGAAAAGAAACCTAGAAGAGCTCTCTGATCATGTAACCAAGGCAGGTATGACCCTAGCCCCGAGTAGCGTCTTCTTCAGCAAGAATGATACCTCAGTACAAGGAAAAAATGATAATTTTCAACAACTGGCTAAGCTTCTGGTGTCATTCAAAGGGGATCCAGTATCTGTCTACCTGGGATGACATGCTCGACAAGCCGCGATGCTTCGCCAGAGATGGCTTGCACCTGTCACCCCTGGGATTCAGGATACTGACCAAGGCTCTTGCCCCCCCCCCCCCAATAGTGCCTTTTTTAGGCAAAGCTCAATAGACAAAAGCACCTCCGTAATAAGTACCAGTGACAAAAAACTGAGGGTAATGCTGCTCAATGCCAGGAGTTTAAACCTCAAAATGCACTCACTCGAGGTCCTTCTCAAAATAGAGAACACCGATATCTGTGCAGTAACTGAGACCTGGTTCAGAGCTCAAGAGAGCACTCCAGCGATTCCAGGCTACAACTCGTACCACACATTTCGGCCACAAAACCTGGACCGAAACACCAAGTGAGGAGGCGTATCCGTATTCATCAAGGATAACCACACCTCCAGACTAGTTGCAAAATATGATGCCTCCGAGATCATCCAAGTGCAACTGACAATGGGCAAAACTGCAATCCAGATTATAGCTTGCTACAGATCACCATTCCTGCCCCAAGACCCCCACTCCTCGTTCCTCGAGGTACTGAAAAACATGAGGGGTGCAACCAAACACCCTAATACTGGGTGATTTCAGTTACCCAAACATCAACTGGGAAAACTACTCAAGTACTAATAGCTTTGCTCAATGCTTCCTGGAATATATTAACTCAAATGCCCTGGACCAGTTTATCAACACCCCTACAAGGGGCAACAATATACTGGACCTGGTCATCACTAGCATGTGGGACAAGTGCTCCACACCCAAGGTAAATCCCTCGTTGGTTAGATCAGACCATAAACTCATCACCCTCGATATCCACATAACCCCCCCCCAAGGAAACCACAGTGAAAATTTTCTCCAAAGCAAACTTTATGCTGCTTAAAACAGAGGTGGCAAACTTAGTCACCCCCATGCAGAATGACAACTTGGTTGAATCTGCTGTAGCCTACACAAAAGCACTCTACAACCACTTACATGAGTGCATGGACCGTGTTATTCCGAACAAAACCAAGACCCATTCCTCCCAAAAAAAGGAAACCAGTCTGGTGGGCCCCGGCCATAAACAAGCTCTATAATAGAAGGAAGAAATGATTACAGAAAGAGTAAAAACCCAGGAATGGAGGAGCACCCTGTCCAACCTTAGCAAAAAGCAAAGATCCCTTATAAAATCCTCAAAGGCGAGCTTTGAAAGAAAAATCGCAACGGACTCCAAAGACAACTACAAAGCATTTTTTGGCTATGTCAAGAACCTAAATGGCAACTCTCAGATCTGCTCTGAGTTACAGCATAATGGTTCAAAATTCACGGAACCAACTGATATCGCCAGTATACTGGCAGATAGGTTCAGTGCAAAGTTTACCCAGCCCTCGCCCCGTAAAGGGCCCATATCTATATCAGAAGATTGCGCTGCCTTCATAATCACAGACACCCAGGTGAAAACTGTACTTTCTAAAGCAAAAACACAGCATCCATGGGACCAGACAGCATCCCAGGCTGAGTGATACATGAACTCCAAAACAAACTGATCCTTCACCTGAATACCATGTTCAACCACAGCCTCTCCTCAGGCTATATGCCCACTGAGTGGTGCATGGCAATGGTTGTCCCGCTCCACAAAGGAGGAGCCACCATCGACCCCGGGAACTATCGCCCCATAAGTCTGACGAGCCTAGTCTGTAAGGCCATGGAGTGCATCATCATGGAACTCGAACAACAACATTGGGAACCTACTAACCCTAGATCCTACCCAGTCTGATTTCGTAACGGGCAGGTCATGTCTCCTAAACCTGGCTGACTTTTTCGAGATGGTCACCAAAGCAATCGATGAGGGAAAGATGGTCCACACGGCATACCTTGACCTTGCAAAAGCCTTTGATACTATTCCCCACTCTGGAATTATAGACAAACTCACTAACCTAAATATAAACTCCTACATCACAAGATGGGTTGGTAACTGACTCAGACAGAACCCATGCAGTGAAAATAGGAAACGCTAGTTCCGACTCCAAACCTGTGACAAGTGGAGTACCCCAGGGCTCAGTTTTGGGTTTTCTCCTGTTCAGCATTTACTTCTCCGAGGTACTAGCAAACACAGAGGGACTATGGCTAACAAAGTTTGTAGACGACTGCGAACTGGGCGCCATAATTGAGACTCCTACTGACGTAGGTATCCTTCAAAAAGGGCTCACTGAAACAGATACATGGTGCCAAAATCATGGCCTCAAGCTAAATGCCAAAAAGTGCATTGTCATCCCCTTCGGGGAAAAAACAAGTACCTATGAATTACCACATAGGTGGTAGCTCACTTAACACAGAGTGTGATAAGAGACCTAGGGACCCAGATGTATAGTAAGTTCTCCTTCAATAACCACATCGCTAAAGTGGTTAGAAAATCCTTCTACATGGCCCACCTTATCATGAAGGGGTTTGCATCTAGAAAAAGAAGTTATTGTCCTCCTCTACTCATCACTCGTTAGACCCATTGAGTACAATGCCCTATTCGGGATGTACCTTACTAGACACCTGCAACAACTGGGGAGGCTTCAAAATACCTCACCAAGAGGATAACTGGCCTAAAACATATGCCCTATTCCACCAGGCTAAAAAAACTTCAGCTGTACTCTGTTGCATACTGGCTACTCGGAGGTGATCTCTGCCTGACGTACAAGGCTATGTCTAACCCCGAATTGCTAGAAATGCTCCACCTAAGGAAAACCCAATCTACCCCAGCTACACTCTCTAGGGACCTAAACCTGACCTCAACAATAAACAGGACTTGGAGGGACAGATTCGTGTCCCAGACACCCCCCCTTGCTCTGGAATAAGGTCCCCATATATGTGAGGCAAAGCTCCTCATGGCACTCTTCATGAAGAATCTTGAGTGGATCGGGAACAGGAAATTCACCCCTGGAATCACTTCTGTGGCTCTGCTCGACAGAGGCGCAGGTAACTAAACCATGTGGGAGGCGCAAGCCGAAACATTTTGGCTAGGCATTATTATGCCCTAGGGCCGATAGCCTAGTACCTACCTATGAACAAATGCATGGTGATCTTTATGATGAAAACACTTAGGTACGCATTTCAAGTACTGCACTCAGTGGTATTACAGATAGAATCTCATTTTTAATTTTTGATTTATTGATCACAGGCATGCTTTCTGAATATTTATTTAAATATTTTACAGTAGAACATCCATTGGTGGCAAATATGTATGGACTACCTAAGATGCACAAACCTCCTACTATACCACCTATGCGACAGATTGCATCTAGCAGAGGCTGGGCTACTGAGCCCATGTCTATATTTGTTGAGAAAAATCTACATCCATTCTTAGGGAGCTGTGAGGTGGTGTTAAAAGGTGCTAAGACATTTTTTACAACAGCTATATCATAAAACATCAGAAATAAATGGGGTATTTATATTTGTGGCTCTTGATATTGAATCACTGTTTACAGTTATACCCAATACATGGGGTGTAGATAATATAAGGATGTTTCTATTTTCTAAAAATGTTAATGCCAGTAAAGTTAACCTTATATGTGCATTGCTGGACATTATATTAGACAATAACGTATTTGTTTTTGAGGGAGAGTTTTTCTACAGAGGGTTGGCGTGGCTATGGGCACACCTTGTGACAATAACTACGCCAACCTTGCTCTAGTGTAATGGGAGACTAATGAGGTCCTTCAAAATGAAAGATTTAAGAACTCCATAAAATAGTACATGCGTTTTGTTGATATTTTTTTTGGTTTGGAATGATACAGAAGAAAGGTTGAGAGAATTTATTGCATATTTACAGAATGCGACTGATTTTTAAGGTTTACATCTAAATGTTATAGAGAAGAAGTAGATTTTCTAGATGTGAAGATAAACAAAGATGTACTACAAGGAATAAAGACAAGCCTTTATAGGAAGCCAATGAGAAAAAATAATCTATTACACAGCAAAAGCATGCACCCAAGTCATGTGAAACGCATTGTACTAAAAGGGCAGGTTGTTAGAGTCGTGCATCTTTACAATGGTGATACACAACTGAAATAAGCCCTGTTGAATCTTAAACAGGAATTTTTAGAAAGGGGCTATAAGGAGAGGGACATAGTAAAATGTATAGAAGAAGCATGGACACACAGACAGGACAGATGTAAACCATATTATAGTCAAAGTAATGCCATGGATAAGGAAAATGTGATGGTACTAGGAGGGAGTAATTACACTACAAGCAACAATACGAGTAACATTGCCCTACTCTAGTGATGTAGGTACCTTTTGCAATATTATACAAAGAAACTGGAACATCCTTATTACAATAGACAAACTAAAAGATGATATTACTAATCAGTCCAGTTTCTCTTTTATTAACCATGTTGTTGTTTTTCGACTTTTCCCGGTTATGGGTCGCCACAGCGGAACTCCGGTCTGCTAATGATTGGCAGTAGATTTTGACGAACGCTGAGGTGCCTGCTCGACGTTCAACCTTTAACTAAGGCACGCCCATTTACGCATGACTTTCGAATGCCCACCCAACCACGGAAAAGGATATGCAGACTCCACACAGAAGGCACTCCCCCGCACTCCAGTCGAGAATCAAACGGGAGAACCTCTTGCTGTGAGGCAACAACGCTACCGCTGCACCCCCACAAGGCATCTGTGTTATAAGATCAGTCAGGAAAGAAATATGTTACACTCTGATAGACAGGGCATGTATCCTTGTAGAGGATGCTCAGCATGTAAACATATTTTTAGTGGCAGACAGTTTACACCAACAGTTTGGTACGAAAATTGATTTTAACTTCTGTGCTGACTGCACAACTAGGAATATCATTTATTTTAGTTTTTGTACAATATGTTATATGTACTATATTGGTAAGACTAACCATACCTTAAGAGAAGGGATACTGGAGCACTTTAGAGACATTAAAAATAAAAAGCTAGAAAATGCCTTGGCACGTCATGTCATAGAGAAAGGAGATGAACATTGTCTTCATTTTTTTGTTCTAGAAATTATACAAAATAATATGAGGGGTGGCGATATAAGAAATATCACAGAAGCCAATGAGCAAAAGTGGATTATATTTTTTAAAGCAGACAAACCACCTGGCTTAAACAGTAAAGTGTCTCTTAAACCTTTCGTAAAAGGACGTGCACTTGAGCATTGACGTGCAGCTGAATTGCCTTTTTAATGAAAATGTTTTACTGTTTTTTTGAGTATATTACTTTAAGAGATAGTTTATTGATTGCATTTTACTATTTAAACATGTTAATACACTGTATTTCTTTGTAGTCTGAAGAAGCGGTGCTTGAACTGCGAAAACGCTTACTGTAAAACCTTTTCTCTATAACTGTGTTACTTGGCTTATCATTGGATTTATGCTTTTGCTACCTACAACCGTGAGTGCCTGGGATTTTTTGTTCTGATCTCCTCCAACCGTTTTCTTATAGCAGTGTACATTCTGGGGAAATTCAAAGTGATAGACAAATTGAGCAAGTCCATTCTCATGCCTCATGAGTGGTCCCTCAATCCAAAGGTAGCGGGTGACATTTTCCGCAGATAGGGCCAGCTTTGCTGTGATCTTTTTGCTTCTCTCCTAAACAACAAATTCAGCAACTACTTTGCCCTGACCCCCTCCCCACCCCCCCGGGGGAGTCCTCGAGAGATGCTCTTGCTCACAACTGCCCCCCAGTCTACTTTATGCCTTTCCTCCACTTCCCCTAATCTCCAAGTTCATTCAGAAAGCAAGCAGATTTAAGAGAACAGTAATCCTCATTGCCCAGTTCTGGCCTCATCAAATTTGGTTTCCCTTTCTCCGGCCTCTTCAGAAGAAACCCTGGATTCTGGAAACCTTCCCAGAACTGCTGTCATACCTGACAGGAATGATTCATCCCAACTGCCACAATCTCAAGCTGATGGCTTGGTTTCCTCCAGTTCTTTTAATTGCCAGACAACCTATGCTCTCCTTGTCTGTCAAATATGTTCTATTGTCTTCTCATAAATAATCTGCCCAAAAGCTGTACAAGAGTAAATGCAAGAGATTTGTAATTTGGGGTCAGCAGTGTGATGTAGATCCTATTACAGACCCTATTCACTTAATCTTGGATTTCCTGGCTCATCTTTTTAACGACAGAGCATATGCCTCCACAGTCAAAGTTCAGTTAGCGGTCATTTCAGTTTGCCATGTTGGAGAAGATAATTTGCCCTTGATTTCCCACAAACTCTGAACCTTTTCAGCTCTGATTTTCACAGTTGCTTCCTTTCTGATGGTTATTTTCAGTGCTGTTTCACACTGCTGACCTGGCCCTGTCAGTACTGGTTCCAACCAGCTAGACCACTGTGACATCCATCTCCACCCTCTCTCCAACCCCTTCCCCAGTTTCTTTCACTCTTTTCTTTCCAACCCATGCCCCAGACTTTTTAACTTTCCCTTCCTTCCTGTTGCGCCATCTTTAAAATCCTTTCTAGCTTCTGTGCAGTCCTCATGGAAGCTTTTACTTCCCCATGCCAGTGTGTTCTGTGGCTTTAGAAGATATTGTGCAACACATGCTGTTTTATTTATTTCTCTATTTGCACAGCTACTACAATACTGTCTTGTCAGTGCAGAGTTAACTGTGTTTGCTACAGCTTGCTTTTTCTGTACAAACTACTGCATTTACTCCTAGTGCTACACTACAGTTTTTTTAAGAATGTTTTTTGTTCTGCTTACAGGGCTTAGTTAACTGTGTTTTGCTAAAAGTTGCTTTATCTGTACAAAGTACTGCATTTAATCCTAGTGCTACATTACAGTTTTTAAGAACTGTTTTCAGCTCTGCTTACATGGCTTAGTTGACTGTTTGCTAAAAGTTGCTTTATCTGTACAAACTATTGCATTTACTCTTAGTGCTACATTATAGTTTTTAAGAATTGTTTTCTGCTCTGTTTACAGGGCTTTAACTGTGTTTGCTAATATTTGCTTTTTTCTGTACAAACTGCGGCATTTACTTTTAGTGCTACATTAGTTTAAAAAGTAGTATCTGCTCTGCTCTCAGGGCTTAATCAAATGGGAATACTGTTATTGCTACACTGGTTACTTCTTGTCTGTATTATATGTCACTTATTCTGATTCTTTAGCGTTTTTCTAGGTCTGGTCTCTCATATGTCTTTTCTTACTTTCTTGGTATAACCTTTTGTAGGTGTTCCCACGTATCTCTTGCAACTTCTCCCGATGGGTTAAACACTCTGGTCATCCCCTGCCCAACAGACTCGCCCAGCAAAATACCTTGTGAAAGTGTTATAAATCTGCTTAAGTTACCTGCCTGAAGCAACTCCAAAACAAACTAAAAACTACAGCTTTCTAGCTCAACTGTAGGTGTTCCTTCTACTGTAATTTATCCAAACTTTGAATGTGTTTTTAAGACTATCTGCTTTTTAAAAAGTGAACTGCTCCTTATTTAAAGTATTACTATAGGGCAGGTGAGCACACAGGCAGGTTAGTTTTTCTGGCTGTAGTAACTTACATTGGCCACCAGGAGGCAGCATAGCACCAGCAGTCTACCATACTCATTTTAACTAACAAATAGTATCAATAGCTTTTAGTTTAATGTAATTTTAACTCTCAATAGTTCCAGTATAAGTAGGTTTAATGTTCCCAGCCACATTCTAGAGTGCTATTTAACCCCTAGTCTGTCTTCTGTACCATTTGTCTCCTGTTTTTAAATTTATATCTACATTTCCATCTCTGGCTTGCTCTCTTCTTACCTCTTCAGCTCTGGTTTTCACAGTTGCTTCCTTTCTGATACTTATTTTCAGTGCTGTTTCACACTGCTGACTTGGCCCTGCCTGCTCAGTTTGCCCTCACTCCGCTTGGGCTTACTCTGCTCCCCTACCCTACCCCCATTCCAATTTTCTTTATACCATCCACTCCCCTACCCTTCCTTCCCCAACATCCACTGACAAACTACTTCCTGTCACACTCGAAATGCATCCCTTTCTACCCCTACTATTACACCCGGTCTATAACCCCTACAACCTCCATCAAAAATTAAACACCTTATTACCACCTCACTCCTACTAATTCTCTCTGCTCTAACCTCTTATCACTCGCACCTTCCTTATTCTCTCTGCTCTAACCTCTTATCACTCACACCTTCCTTATTCTCTTTTTTGCTCTCCTACCGCCTATACCTTTGACTCTCATTCTACAACATCTCCCCAGCCCTTTTCAACCTCTCCACCTCTTCTCTTCACAAACTGTCTATATTGCAAATCCACCCTCCTACCTACAAATCTAAACCCAAGTTACACAAACTACATCTAGGTACTACTGTACTCCCTCTTCCCACTAATAACTTACTCATATCTGGGGATGTCCACCCCAACCCTGGCCCCTCCCTCTCCCCTCAATTAAACAACCCCCTTATCTTCTACCTCCCTTCCTTCCCCAAACACCTGTCACCATACCCAGCCTCTTACACTAAACTAATCCATATCCAAGCACCTGGCAATATACTCTCTAAATATTCAAAGCCTAGCCAACAAAATCACCAATTTCCATGCCTGGATAATACCTACAAACCCTCACATCCTTTCCTTATCTGAAACCTGGCTTAAGCCACATATCACTAACAATGAAATTCTCCCTACAAGCTGTATATATCGCTCTGATAGATTCCCAAAAAAAGGGTGTGGTGTAGCTATCCTCCACTCCAGTTGCTTCAGTCTCTCACCTTTCCCCACACCCATCCCTGACTTTCACAAAGCTGAACTCCTCATCCTTAATTGCCTCCTTAACCCTCACAAAAAATTAGCTGTTGCCGCCATCTATATCCCTCCTGGAAACAATTCATCCACTTTAGAGAATATCTTATCCTGGTTTTCCCACAATATTCCGTATGAAACCCTCATCTTAGGCATTGTTAACCTAGATTGGTCTAAACTTAAAATTGACTCTCCACAACTCTGCATCAACTTACATGGTTTCCATCAACTGATATTTTCGTCCATCTGCCTCCATAAAAACTCCTCTTCCGGCTCCATAATTGACTGGATACTCACCAACTCCCTTCACCACTACCACAACCCCACTACCCTACCAGACCAACTTAGTGACCACCTCCCCCACCTTGGTCCTTAGATACACCATCCAACCCCCCCCCCCCAATTCCACCTTTATAGAGATTGCCGAAAACTATCTAATTTTAATGTAGTCCAATTCACCTCTGTTCTATCCACCATTGATTGGTCCATCTTTAAACAAATCCCTCTCAATAACACAGTTACTAGGTTCAGTAGCATCTTCCTGAATACCCTGAACTCCCTTGCTCCCTCTAGGAAGGTTATAATAAAACCCAATTATGCTTCCTGGCTCTCAAAAGAAACTAAGTCCCTTATGCTAAAAAGAGATAGAGCTGGGAAAGCCTGGATCAAAAAGTAGTTACCTCTGCTGCATAATTATAGACACCTCAGAAATCTTACAAAAAAACAAACCAATAATGGCAAAAAGTCCTTTTATAATTCTGCCCAATTCAATAACAAAACCAACCCTCGAAAGTACTGGTATACTATTAACAAACTTATCTCGCCAGGCTGCCCCTCAACTCTCTGCCCCTACCCAAATACATTTCCTCTGGAAACTGCTGCTCCTCTCTGTAAACACTTTATTGAAACCATTCAAATACTCCTACCATCCAACTGTAACAACTTCTCTGCCTACCCCTCCCAATCCTTCTAACAATCAACTATTCTCTTTACATCTAGTTCCTACTTCAGATCTCTTCTTCACAAATTCAAACCCAGAGCAATGCTCTCCCTCCACTGACAATCTACCTCCTACCTTCCTCAAACTTGCTGCTGACTCCATTGCCTATCCAGTATCTATACTAATCAGTAGAGCTGTTCAGGAATCCTCCGTCCCTATCCTTTTTCACTATTCCCCTGAATAAAGGTGGAAACTCTACAGATCCATCTAACTACCGACCTATAGTTATTCTATGTCCCCTCTCTGATTCTCGAAAAATTTATCCACTCACAACTACTCAGCTACCTCCTCCAGCATAACCTCCTTACTTCCACTCAGCATGGTTTCCGTCCCAACCACAGCACAACTACTGCCCTCTTATTCTTTACACATACCATTGCTGAGGCACTAGACAATAACAAACTTGTATCACATCTCTTCATTGACCTTTCGAAAGCCTTTGATGCAGTCTCCCGTCCCCTACTGCTGTCTAAACTTGCAGATCACAATCTGTCTTCTTCCTCCCTTGCCTGTTTCTCCAGTTACTTATCCTGCAGGCAGCAATATGCTAAATGGCTCTCTTCCACTTCTCCATTCATACCTGTCCGAACTGGGGTACCACAAGGTTCCCTCCTATTTAATGCCTTTACCAATGATTTCTATACTTCTTGTAAACAATCCTCCCTCATCCAGTATGCAGACGACTCGACTCTCATCTCCATCTCTGACCATATTTCCAGTCGCCACACTCTTATTCAACAGGCCTTCCTATCCACTGAAGAGTGGTTGTCCAGGAATCTACTCATTCTCAACCGTAGAAAGACCAAACGCTTATTTTTTTCCCCCAATCTCTCTTGTCACCTCAAATCCACCTTTACTATTATTACTTCCTCTAATAACACTGTTTTCCAACCTGAAGCTCATACAAAACAACTTCGGGTCATCATAGATGATGAATTCAAATTCAACTTGCACATCCTCCAAAGTATAAAAAAGACTCATCAGAAACTTGGTTTACTGTATCGCAACAAAACATTTCTAACAAATGCCAGACTTTCCCTTGCATCAACTTGCATGGTTTCCATCAACTGATATATATATATATATATATATATATATATATATATATATATATATATATATATATATATATATATATATATATATATATATATATATACACACACACACACACACATATGCATATATATATATATATATATATATATATATATATATATAGATATATATACATATATATATATACATATTTGTACATATATATATATATATATATATATATATATATATATATATATATATATATATATATATAGATGTAATGGGATCCTATCTCGCCTACATTCATAACAGATGGGTTCGGAGCCGATCCATCGGCTCATTCGGCAACTAATACACTAGCACGAAGTCTCTCATTGGCTGGGCTACTCCCTATCCCAGGATGCACTACACCTGCTTCCCCAGATCTCGTTTGCCGCTTTACAAGCTGGACGTGGTCTCGACTTGGCTGGAGCTAAGTGGTTCTTTTTTACCTTTATTGGTCTTTGACCTTGGGGTTTTTGTCTATATTAACCAAACAGCTGTTTTAACAGCTCTTCCTTACTATTCATTACTATTTTATATATTTTGTGTGTTTGAGTGTCTTCTGGTACTTTATTCTTTTCAGTCGGGCAAGGCCCGTTTAAGTTAGAGGGCCTTTGCCCTACCTTTGAGTGCTGTTCAGATTTAATTAATTTTTTTTTTGTTTAATTGTTTTTCGGGCCAAGCCCGTTTAAATTAGAGGGCTTTGGGCCGTTGAACTTGTTTTGTCTGTGACTGTTTGTTGTGTGGTAAATTTTTTTCCTCAGTACTCGTGCCAGTGTGTCTCGCACTTTTCAGTTGGCAATTTTGTTTATAGTGCTTACTTGTTGTGGTAAAGTCAGGTTTAAAAAACTTACTTGTTGAAGGGCCTGTAAAAATTATGTCTAAGGAGCAAAAGTCAGGCTTTAAAAAATGCACTCGGTGCAGTTATAAAATGTCCATTACAGACAGCCATTCAGTCTGTGTTTATTGTTTGGGGCCGAAACACCTGCAAAGAGACTTGTAGTCTGTCATGCTCTCCTCTAGAGTTCTTCAAGAACGCAAGAACAAGCTAATTTTGAAAGGGCCTATTAAACCTTCTTTTGAGGAAGCCTTGGATCCACCTGTTGCTTCCAAAGAAAGATCGCCAGCTCCGACAAGTCCGTCGGAGCCGTCTACTAAAAGCAAAATTGACTTCTTCTTCCTCGGCTCCACTGACTTGGGGCCGAGGGTGAAGTCTGCCTCGATACCTCCTGCCTCGGCTCCATTGGTTTCGGGCCGCAGGTTGAGTATCGAGAGGTGAATCACCTCCATCGGTTCCAATGGCTTCGGAGCCGGGTGGAGGTGTGCAGCTCAGACTCTTCCCCTCGGGCTCAAGAAAGCTCCGCCGGCGCCGATGGTGGTCCATGCTGTGGTGGAACCGGCGCCGATAGCGTTGGAGCCGCTTTGAGCCGATCCCCTTCTCTCGGAGCCGAGAGGAAAGTCTTCTCGATTGTCTACCTCCTCTAAATCATCGAAACTCTCTGATTCGACCTGGATAGGGTGATACAGAGGCTATTCCAATCTCCAGTTTTTACTAAATTGGTCTCTGCTCCAGCACAGTTAGCTTCGGAGCCGATCCCCCCCTCCAACACATTCGATTCCTCCTCCAACCTCCTCGGAGCCGTTGGAGTCTGTGGTAGGAGCAAAGCTGAACCATACGGTCGGAGCAGAGACCCTCCGAGGTCTCTCGTTCCGACTATGCTTCCTACCCTGTCCTCCGGTTCAGGGTTTGGTACTGCGACCTCTTCAGCCGGGCCCGAGGGGAACACTTTGGGATTGGGTGCTTCGGTGCCTAGTCTTCCTCTAGGAGCATCGGCTGCTGGAATTCCCAGTGCCATCGTGGCCTCTAGACCAGTGACCTCCTTGGATTCTGGAGGTCCGGCCTTGAGGCCATGAGGAGCTGGGCTGGCCATGCCTTTGCCGGTTCAGCAAGATTCTACCTCACCGCCCCTAGATTTGGAGACTGGTGCCTCTGTTGTGTTGCAGCTCCCCGCAGCGGGCCCCAGGGCCTGAGGATACCCCATCGGGGTTCCTTCTTCCGGGTGGTCCGTCCAAACTGCTTCGGATGAACCCCACGAAAGAAATTGTGTAAGAGGAAGCACGTAGACTCCCAAGATGAGTCTGTTACATCGGATACTGACCTCGATGACGAAGGGTCCCCAAATCATCTTCGATGATATCTCCTTCTCAGATATCTTGGAGATTCTGAGACAGAGAGGTGACTGCAAGCCAAAACCCTTCAGCTGAGGAGTCAGCCTTCCTCAAGGCCTTTGGGGCCCAGCCTTTCGCCTCCTGGGTGTCTCCGCCCTTCAATGAACTCCTTGATTTGGTTTCACGAAGGGTGTGGGAACACCCTGATTCTGTGGAACCGTGCCTCATGAGGCCCAATAAGTTTTGTCAGCCCCCAGAAGGAATTTCTCACAAAGGGTGTGCCTGTAGATGCTTTGGTGGTGGCTTCTGCCACACAGCAGGACGTGGCAGAGGCCTCAACGTCTGTTCATCCTCCTAATAAGGATTCCAGGAGCATGGATAGGTACGGAAGCGCATTCTGTCTTCAGCGGCCTTTACCTTACGGTCGCTGAACTACTTATGTCATTTTACGAGGCTCCAAAGGATCTCCTCAAAGAGCTAAATGACTCCTTGTTGGTAATCTACCTGAGGCTGGCCCGACTGTTGGCGCCCAGATGACTACCCTCTTTGCTATTGTTAACTCGTCCATGAGGCTCATTTCTATGCGGCCAAGGGGCGAGTAGAGCAGCGGAACAGGCGTTGCCCTCAGGAGACATGCCTGGTTACGCTTGTGTTCGCTGCGGAGGCCTTCAAGTCTTCCTTCGCCCGGCCTTTGATGGGTCATCTTTGATTGGTGCCAAGGTGAAGGACGCACTAACTCGGCGCGAGCAGGCGGAGAAGACTTCGACTGGCGTTGGGGCCCGATTTTCCGCTCCTTCTAGGCCTTACCCCAAGGCTCAGAGGAGGGAAAATGTGGTTTAGAAAATCTCAGAAGTCTTTCCCTACTCCACCAGTGATTCCCCTCCACAGGCAGGGGGAAATTCTGGAAAGACGCCGCGCCCTAGAGGTGGCAGAGGCCCCAGAACTCTGGAGACCGCCATTCCTTTCGTGGTTCTTCATACAACCAGCGTCTGAGTTGTTGCCCGACTGTGCATCTCGAGCCAGTCCGGGGTCGATTTGCAGCCCACCCACAAGCTTGGGTATCCATAACAAGCGATCACTGGGTGCTTCAGCGTTACCGGAGGATACATCATCCCCTTCAACAAACCCCCTTCTTTAAGTGAAATCCGGACGTACCACCCAGTCAGCAGGATCAGGCAGCATTAGAGGTTTCAAAGCTGCTAGAAAAAGGAGCCATCCAGCCTGTCCCCATCGACCAGATCGGATTAGGAACTTACTCAAGATTATTTTTGGTACCAAAAAAGACAGGGGACTTCAGGCCCATTTTGGACCTCAGTTCATGGAATCGTTTTGTAAAAAAGTCCAAATTCCGAATGGTCACTCTTCAATCTATTCTTCCTTTGTTGGAAAAAAGATGCATGGATGTGCTCCATAGATCTCCAGGACGCTTACTATCACATTCCAATAGCTCAAGAGTCCAGGAGACACTTACGCTTCCGCCTCGGAGTCAGTCATTTCCAATTCCGAGCACTGCCCTTTGGTCTCACCACAGCCCCCAGGGTGTTCACCAAGTGTCTGGCAGTGGTAACTGCTCACCTGAGAAGTCTGGGATTCCAAGTGTTTCCATATCTAGACGACTGGCTCCTTACTGCCACCTCCGAGCATCTACTATTCCAGGCGCTCAGCCACGCTCACCTTGGGCCGTTTCTTAGGATTACGCTCAATTTCAAAAATCTGTACTACAGCCATCTCAGCTGTATTATTTTTATAGGCGAGACTTAGACACAAAAGAATGCGCCTTTTACCGGCAGCAAGAATTCAGGTCCTACAAGATCAAGTCAAATCCTGTCTTCCCCTACTAAGAGCCCGCCCATCAGATTCTACAACTGTTGGGTTCGATGGCGTCAACCATACTTTTAGTTCTCTTGGCCAGACTTCACATGCAAATTTTACAATGGCTACTGTCGGTTCAATGGTCTTATCAGGAACTTCCTTTGAACCATTTAATCATGATCATGGAAAGTTGCCGTCGAGATCTCATTATGGCTTCTCCAATCCAATCTCGACCAGGGCACCCTTTATACCCCAATGTCCCGGTGCCACTGTGACTACGGAAGCCTCCTAGGTAGGGTGGGGGGGTCATTACCTGGACAGGTCAGTCCAAGGCACATGGCAGATCCAGGAGACGCATTTGCATATCAATGTCCTGGAGATGAGAGCGGTACTATTGGTACTCCAAGCTCCATCACGCCTCCCACAAGGTCCGATTGTTATCCTGTCCGACAACATGTCGGTGGTGTGGTACATAAACAAGCAAGGTGGAACCAGGTCTTACCCACTGTGCAGAGAAGCCATGAGACTTTGGCACTGGTAGCTACCAACCGCTTTCTAATGGCAACGCACATACCGGGAAATCCAATGTGATTGCGGACAAATTAAGCAGGACCATTCTTTTACCCCACGAGTGGTCCCTCAACCAGGCAGTAACTGCGAAAATCTTCGACAGATGGGGTCTCCTTGCTGCGACCTGTTTGCCAGCCCTCACAATGCGAAATGCAGACAGTTCTTCACGCTGTTCCCTTCTCAGGGACAGATTCCCAGGACGCTTTGACCCACATTTGGCCCCGGTCTTCACACCTTCCCGTATCCCTCCTACCGGGGTGATACAGAAGGCCATTTACCTGGAGAGCGAGATGATTTTGATTGCCCGCACTGGCCTCGTCAAGTTTGGTTCCCTTCCTACAGAGGCATGCGATAGAAGGTCCATGGTTTCTGGATCCGGTGCCAGACCTGCTGACTCATCAGTCAGGACGGCTTCACCCGTCTCTCAGGTCCTTGAAGTTGGCAGCATGGTTACTCCACTTCCATCCTTAGTCCGAGACGATGCTCTCTCTCGGACGTGGTCCACATATTGTCTTCTCATAAACCTTCCACTATCAAACTTTATTCCAGCAAATGGAAAAGGTTTGCCTTCTGGGCTCAGGAATGGGGTATAGACCCTCTCACTGCACCAGTATCGGAGGTTCTGAATTTTCTGGCCTCCCTTTTTCAGTTGGGCTCTTCAGTTTCTACCATTAAGGTTCAGCTAGCAGCGATCTCTAATTTTCATGCCTCATTTGAACCTTCATTGATGTCTCACAAACTTTGTAAGGCTTTTCTTAAAGGTGTGTGGCTCCTTAGGCCTCCATTATCTCATTCTGTCCCCCCTTGGGAATTGAATAAGGTTCTTGCTGCCCTAACTGCCCATCCTTTCGAACCAGCTGCTACCTGTGATTTAAAATTTCTGTCTTGGAAAACGGCCTTTTTAGTGGCCATAACTTCTGCCAGGCGAGTTTCAGAACTTCAAGCTCTTTGTTCTGATCCTCCC
>NC_056739.1:1738035551-1738070551 GCF_019279795.1 Protopterus annectens | reverse complement strand
TCTGATAGAGACTCCTGGGTGCTGGACAGATGGGTTAAGAAGGTATACACTTCTGCAACCTTGGCAATTAGGGCCTTAAACTGCCAGTTACATATGTTGAAGTATCAACAGCATATTAATGGCTTGGTTAAACAGAAAATGATGATTCCTGATTGTGCTAAAAATAAGGATTTTCAGGATTTATTGCATTCAGCTGAACAGGTTGGAAAACATGCGTTGTAATGTGGTTTTAACTCTCAGGAGGCATCTTACAGGGCTGCTGTAACTGGGTCTGTACTTAGAAGGCATGCTTGGCTTAAGGAGTAATCCCTACCAGATCATGTTAAAGCAAAATTACTGGATGCTCCCCTAAACCAGGACCGCCTGTTTGGTAAGAAGGCAGAAGTAGTTCTTAAAAAGACGGAAGAAAAAGCTAAATCTATGCAAACTGTTAAAGATTTTTTACAAGTACAACCTTCAAGATTTTGCAGACATTGGCTTTCCAAGAATTGGTCCTTTCCTGCCTCTTCCAGACCTTCTCAGTCCAAATCCAGATCCAACAGAGATCCCAGGCTGCAGTCCCAGGATACACACAGGACTAAGCAGTCGGGGGCCTCCACTTCCAAATCTGGGAGTAATAAGACTCCCTCCTATGGTAAACTGTCTCAATGACTTCCTTTTAAAATTTCCAAGCACTTATCAACTGACTGCCCCTTTGGGGGGAAAGATTGCTCTTCATGCAAAGAACTTGGAACTCATTACTCAGGACAAATGGGTTTTAAATATAGTGTCCCAGGGATACAGATTTCACTTCCATACATTGCCAACACCAAGCGGGTGGCCAGACCTACCCCCAAATCAGTGGGCAGAGGCCCAAAAGCATGTACTTTCTCTCTTAAGCATGTGGTCCATTCAATTGGTACCAGAAGAGGAAAAGGGACAAGGTTTCTATTCAAGACTTTTCCTGGTATTCAGAAAAGACAATTCCTGGCGTCCTATCCTGGACCTGTCTACTCTATACACCTTTTTGGAGATTCCAAAATTCAAGATGCTGACTCTTCACCAGTTGCTTCCTATACTAGGCAAAGATGCCTGGTTTACAACACTAGATTTAAAAGAAGCATACCTGCAGATCCCAATCAGGTAATCTTGCAGAAGATACCTATGTTTCAAAGCAGGCTACACACACTATCAGTTCTCTGCACTGCCCTTTGGCTTATCTACTGCGTCCAGGTTATTCACAAAGTGCCTAGCTCCAGTTATTGCATTTTGTAGGAGAAGAAATATTCAAATATACCCATACCTGGATGATTATCTAACTCAGACAGAAAACCAGGACATACTTTTGAATCATCTGGCCTTTGTACAAAGGGTTCTAACTTGTCTGGGGTACACCATAAACTAAATGAAATCACACCTGATACCCTGTCAACAAATTATGTTCCTGGGAGCAAGCTTGAATACAACTTCCTAGATGGCTTTCCTCACGCCAGAGAAACAAATTAATTTGACAACCTACTTCAAACAAGTGGCAACAAAAACATGCTTATCCGCAATACAAATACTGCAAGCCTTCTGGCTCATGGCCTCCTGCATTCTTCTAATTCCATATGCTAGACTGCATATGAGGAAACTACAGTGGTATTTAAAAAGCCTACGGTGTCAACATTCTCAGGATCTAGAAGCAATGATTCCTATCATACCTTGCCTACGCCTAGAGTTCCTTTGGTGGGCAGAGGCCTGCCACCAAAATAAGCGACTACCTTTCTCACCACCCCCTGCTGCCCCTAACAACAGATGCATTATACTATGCATGGGGGGGGGCTAATCTGGTAGGGAAGTGCATTCAGGACAAATGGAATCCAAGTCAAATGCACCTGCATATCAATCAAAAACAAATGTTAGCTGTATAGAATGCTTTGACAGCCTTCAAGGACTACATTCTTCCAGGACAACTAATGGTAAAGACTGACAACACCACTGTTATGTGGTACATAAACATGCGGGGGGGGGGGTACACATTCTTACCCCCCTCTGCAGACTAGCCATGGCATTGTGGAACACAGCCTTGAGCTGCCAAGTGAATCTGCAAGCTCAATTCCTGCCAGGAAAATTAAATACACTGGCAGACAGACTAAGCAGAAACCTCATGGACCCACACGAATGGAAACTGGAACTAAGGATTTTCAACATGTTGACAAGCAAATGGGTGAGCCCCGATATAGACCTGTTTGCCTCTCCCCAGAACTACCAGTTGGACAAATTTTGCACAAGGACTTCCCACAAACAAGCCTCGACAGTGGATGCTCTGTCCTTCAGCTGGAAAAAAACTATCAGTCTGTGCCTTCCCCCCTCTGCCTCTGCTCTCCAAAGTACTACTAAAAATCAAACAGGACAAACCAAGGATGATTTTAATTGCTCCAGACTGGCCACTCCAACAGTGGTAACCCCCTCCTGCGCAGTGTGTTACTGTTATCCCCATGGCACCTGCCTCAGACACCTTCCCTGTTGTCTCAGCAGGAGAACCAGATTCTGCACCCTCAGCTTCTAACACTGGACCTAGCAGCCTGGCTAATTACCTAATCTCTCCTTTACAATCCCTCAGTAAACCTGTGATGGATATTTTAAAGGCAAGGAGGCCTTGTACTGGAAAATCTTATGCTTAAAAATGGAAAAGATTCTGTGCCTGGAACCAATCTCAGGGGATGAGCACAGCAGCGCCCAATTTACCTCAGATTTTACAATACCTAACCGAGATGCTTCACAAGGGACTGTCTTTTTCCACCTTCAAAATTCACACCTCAGCTATTTCAGCTCATTATAACACAGAGCCTCCCCTCTTCTCTCACCCGCTGCTCAAGCAGTTCCTCACAGAGGCCAAACATTTGAGACCACCCAGGAGAGCTCCAACCCCAGCCCTGGGACCATAACTTTGTTTTGGAAAGGCTCACTCTACCTCCTTTCGAGCCAGCTGCTACTGCAGACTTAAAATTTCTTTCTTGGAAAACAGCTTTTCTTTTAGTAATCACCAGCAAGAAGGGTATCTGAATTACAGGCCCTTATGGCAGTGGAGCCTTTCATCAACTTTCATGCAGACAAGGCGTCTCTCAGAACCAACCCATGCTTCATGCCCAAGGTGGTATCCAGTGTGGCTTTAATCAGTCCATTCATTTGCCAACCTTCTTTCTCAATCCACAGAACAAAGGGGAACGGATACTGCATTCCTTAGATGTACACAGACAACTTAGTTTCTACTTGGACAGGACTAAACCTCAAAGGAAAACAACTGCTGGTGGCATTTGCTGCAGGGGCAGATTAGAAGGCTATTTCAAAGCAAACCATTTCTAAATGGATAGGCCATTGCATTAATTTCTGCTATAAGCACCATGGAAAACCTATCCACAGGGGATGAGACTTCACTCCACCAGGGCTGCATCTACCTGTACAGCCTTTCTCAGAGGCATCGCTACCAGGGACATCCTAGAAGCTGCTACCTGGAGTTCTGTACATACATTCACCTAGCATTATCATTTGCCAATTTTCTCTAAATCCAGAGCTGGCTTTGCCACTGCAGCCTTGCAGGGCCTTATAGCTGGTCCTAATGCTATCTAAATTCCTCCTCCCAACCATAGCTTTGGGTATCTATTCAAATGTAATGACTGCAACAGTGAAACACGAAGAATATAGTACAGTTGTGTACACTTGCCATAAATGTAGATGTTCAAGTGTATTCACTGTTGCAGTCCTAGTTACTCTCCCTCCAGCCTCCTAACTTCTTTTGGCTATACTTCTACTTTCTTTTACTATCCTTAAAAGCTTTTTGGTGTATTTGCTTTTTTGTTGGAGGTATATCCTTGTATTTTTATATTTAATTGCTTCCCATTGGCTGCACCTGACATCTGGGGCAAGAAAAACTGACGTAATAGTGTCGGCTGCATGTTTTATACCCCTGATGACCTGACGTCATGGAAGAAGGGACAGCAACCGACGCAGGACCCAAGACTTTGTTAATCAGGCCAACTGAGGCTACCTGCAAGCAGATAACCCAAATATAATGACTGCAACAGTGAATACACTCGAACATCTACATTTATGGTAAGTGTACATAACTTACTTTCTTCGCTTCAGGGCTGGGGAGCAACACTATCAACTCTCCTCATTGCCCTTTGGCTTATCTACTGCTCGCACAGTTTTTACGAAGTGCCTGGCTCCAGCCATTGATTTTTGCAGGCAGCGAAACATTCACATTTATCGTTACCTGGACGACTGTCTCATTCAAGCAAACTCCCCAGAACAACTACAAAAGGATTTGGATTTCATGAAGAACATTCTCACCTCTGGGGGTTATACTCTGAACGAATAGAAGTCAAAGCTGGTTCCTTCAAGGGAGATTGTTTTCCTGGGAGCGAATCTGAATACAGTCACCCAGATGGTATTCCTCCCTCAACATAAGTAAGAAGATCTTTCTGCTTACTTCATGGACTTGGCAAGCTCTCTGCAAGGCAGTTCCTGCAAGCACTGGGGTTCATGGCTTCATGTATTTTGATGATCCCGTATGCCATGCTGCATACGAGAAAACTTCAATGATACCTCAAGAATCTTTGGTGTCAACACACACAGGACTTAGACTTGATTCTTCCCCCGATTCCCTCTCTACAAATGGAGTTCTTCTGGTGGGCAACCGACTATTCTCTGAACAAGAGTCTGCCTTTCTGCCCACTGCCTGCCAGGTAGACTCTCACCGCAGATGCCTCAGTTGCATGAGGTGCTCATCTGGTGGGCAGGGGCATACAAGGGACTTGGAGCACCCATCAGATTCATCTGCACATAAACTTAAAAGAATTGATGGCAGTGCAGCAGGCCTTGCTGGCTTTCAAGGCCCTACTCTGCCCTGGGACTCTGCTGATCAGGACAGACAGTACCACAGTCATGTGGTACATAAATAAGCAAGGGGGGACTCGCTCTTACCCCTTGTGCAGACAAAGCATGACACTATGGTCCATAGCAGCATCCATGGGCTTACATCTAATAGCCCAGTGTCTTCCAGGGCGGCTAAACTCCTTAGCGGATCATTTGAGCAGACATGTTCTGGATCCTCACAAGTGGCAACTGAACAGGGACATTTTCCATTACATCACTCATCATTGGGGCACCCCACAAGTGGATCTTTTCTCCTCTCATACCACTCAGCTCCTTCCAACCTTCTGCACCAGGGAGTTTCACAACAATGCTTGGAGGGTGGGTGTGTTGTCCTTCCCATGGACATATCTCTGTTTATGCATTCCCTCCTCTGCCTCTTCTTCCCAGAGTGCTGCTAAAGATAAGGGACGAAAAATCAAAGGCTATTCTGATAGCTCCAGATTGGCTCAGGCAGTATTGGTATCCTCTCCTTTGCAGCCTTTCACATGCTCAGTCTTGGCATCTTCCCCTGGTACCAGATCTGTTGGTTCAGGGATGGAGAAAGTTCCTTCATCCTCCTCTTCACACTCTGCATTTAATTGCCTGACATACTTTAAATCTTTCCCAACAGGTGGTTGAAGTTCTTCATGAGGCCAGGTGGCCTAGCACAAGAAAATCCTATGCAGATAAATAGAAGAGATTTTTCTGTTGGATGCTAGTTAAAGGAGAAGACTCTTCTCATCCTTCTCTTTCACTCATTCTTGACTACCTAGCAGGATTGCTTAATGATGGACTTTCCTTTTTTTCAATCAAAATTCACGCTTCAGCAATTTCGGCTCATTGTTCTTTTGAGCAACCCATTTTTCTCACCCCTTGATGAAGTGGTTCCTGAGGGAAGCTAGTAATCTTAGACCTCCCAGAAGAGCTCCTACTCTTGCTTTGGGATCTTAATTTTGTCCTGGAAAGACGTACTCTGCCTCCCTTTAAAAACAGCTTTCTCTGCAGATTTGAAGTTTCTATCGTGGAAGACTACTTTCCTTTTAGCTATTACTTCAGCTAGAAGTGTATCTGAGCTGCAAGCCTTAATGGCAGTAGAACCTTTCATTATTTTTCACTCAGATGGGTTTCTCTGAGAACCATTCCCTCCTTTATGCCTAAGCTGGTTTCCATAACCAGTCTATTCACCTGCCTACATTTTTCAACAATCCCTAAAATAAAGGGGAAAGGATTCTGCGTTCTTTTGATGTGCATAGACAGCTGAGATTTTACTTGGGACTAAATCCTTTCAAAAATCTGAACAGTTATTGGTTTGTTTTGCTCCTGAGGCTCAGGGTAAAACTATTTCAAAACAAACCATCTCCAAATGTATTGCTCATTGTATTCATCTTTGTTACCTGCAGCATGGGAAGCTTCCCCCACAGGGTATTAGGACCCATTCTACTAGAGCAGCCTCTACCTCTGCAGCCTTTCTGAGAGGTGTGCCTACTAAGGACACTCTAGAAGCAGCTACTTTGTCTTATGTCCATACTTTCACAAAGCATTAAATCTACCTTTGTTTTCTAAATCCAGGGCTGGTTTTGCCTCTGCAGTTTTCTAGGGCCTCCTTACCGACCCGTAATCTGTGATCCTTCCTCCCCCCTTTGTCTTCTTACTGGGCTTTGGGAATCAACCCATGTGTGAGGACTGCATCAGTGAAACATGAAGAACATAGTACAGTTGTGTACACTTACCATAAATGTAGATGTTCGAGAGTATTCACTGTTGCAGTCCTGGTTTCCCACCCTCCATTCCCCCTTTTTTCCTAAGGCACAGACTATAGATTTTTATTTTTTGTATAACATGTATCCAGGGTGCTACCATTCCTGGGTTAGCCTTCTTTTGGGGGCTTCTGGCAGTTAAGGCAAGAAAAACTGAGGAAATGGCATTGGCTGCCTCCCTTTATACCTGACGTACTGACATCATTTTTACAACCGGCGGCAGCAGATGCCATATACCAAGGACTCTGGTATTCGGGCCGACTGAGGGCTACCAGGAGCCGGATAACCCTTATGTGAGAACTGCAACAGTGAATACACTCGAACATCTACATTTATGGTAAGTGTACACAATTATACTTTAATACCATTGTTAGTATTCCTGCCTTTTTACGACTATCTTAAAAAAATGTTATTTAATGAATACCGTTTCTTCTCAGACAGTGAGCTACAATATAGTTTTTCCTTTTGTATAATATGGCTGATAAAGAGAAAAGCCTGGCTGGGTTTAAAAATTGTGAAAAATATGGACACAAAATTCCTTTCTCCGATGTCCACACACTCTGTGTGTATTGTTCTGGTCCACTCCACCTACAGAAAGACTGTGTGATATGCTATTCTTTCAACCCTAGAGCTCTGCTGGAATGTAAAAATAAATCAATCCTTAACTGGTTGCTTCCCTCCTCTTTTTGCGAGGCATTATCTGGAGCTTCCCATTCTTCAGTAAAATCTAAGAAAAAACCTTCTTCAGATCAGTCTACTCCATCGGATCCTAAACAAAATTAAATCAAGTCTTTTGATCCGATCTCCAAAACCAAAGATGATAGATACTTCTGATTCTGCCACACTATCTGATCTGAAACCTAAAATGACCAAACTTATATCGGATAAGAGGGTTTCAGATCCGGCTGTGCAAACATTGGATTCAACACGTGATATTCCTTGCCTTCCAAGAACTAGATATTCTCCTTCAGTGGACCCAGTCCCTTCTGGGGTCCCTTCGCTTTTTATAGAGATACCGAAGTCCCTGTCACTAGTTTCTATTTGCTCTTCAGGAGCCTTACTGAAGATGATGTGCAAAGGTTAGTGAGAGAGAGTCTGTTGGCACAAAGCATGTCAAGTGCCTTCTTGGCTCCTACCCCTCTGGGTAAGGAGATCCGACCTTGCACTACATCTCTATGCAAGTTCCTCCTCCTTTGACCTTGGAGTTTTCGGAACTGAACCTTGCGGGCCTATCAGCATTGGATGTCTGAATTGCTTTATCCTCTGATCCGAAACTTATTAGTTCCTCTGTTTCTTTGGATCTGCAGGGCTCTCTGAGCCAGGGCTTCCCTCTCTGCTCCGGGGTCTCTCAATCAACTCCGAAGTGTTTGGAGCTGTCTTTGCACCTTGGGTTAGTTTGGCTCCGACTTTGGTCTTGGGGGCATTCCCCTCGAAGCGGAAGCAGACTACAGTCCAAAGGCTTGTCCTTACAGATCTGGGATCATCAACCTCACTGGGGTAGGTGTCTGCCTTTTGAGGTTACAGAGAGAGCCTTGTCAACTTCCTTAACAAAGACTGTTCCCTTCCCCTCGGATCCTGTCTGTGGGCATGTGACCTCTCCGCTTAGTCTTCTCTATCCTGTCCACAGGGACAGCTGGTACTGACACCCCAGGCTTCCCAGCAGGGTGTCCACACTTCTTCTGATACCTCCCCAGAGCATCCCACTGAGGGAGTCCCTAAGAAGAGATCGTGCAAGAGGAAACATTTGGACTTCCCCAAGGAGTCCATCACAAAAGATACAGACTTTAAGGAAGGTGAAGGGCCGCTACGGTCACCTCCTGATGTTGTCCAGTTTGGAGACATTCTTGAAAATTTGAAGCAAAGCAGTGGCTGGAAGCCCAGGAACCTTTCATCTGAGGAGTCTGTATTCCTGGAGGCTTTCCGTAGTGGCCCATCCACCTCCTGGGTGACTCTACTTGCCATTTACCTTATAGATTTGGTGGCTCAGCAGGCATGGAAGACCCCAGACAGTATTGAGCCAATCTCTTAGAGGCCAGCCAAAATTTTGACAGGCCCTGAAGATAGAGAATTTTGGACTAAAGGTGTACCTGTGAATGTCATGGTCATGGCGGTGGTCACTAAAATGGAACTATCCGAAGAGAGTTCCACTGTCTACCTACCAGACAAGGAGTCTCAAATGATGGACAGATTTTGGAAGCATGTCTGTGCTTCAGCGACCTTTCCTTGGAGGTGTCTGAATTATTTGTTACATTCATTAGGTTACAGCGAGATCTAATTAAGGAACTCTGCTACTCTTTCGGGAGCAGTTTTTGATAAGGTACAGGCACCCATCACTTCTCAGTTGGTTACCCTGCGAGCAATTTCCAATTCCTCCTTGACATTAGTCTCACATTCAGCCGAAGGAACTTTAAGGGCACTGGGTTCCAGTATTTCCATGAGGAGGAATGCCTGGATGTGCTTATGTAATTTTGCGGAGCCCCTGAAGTCTTCGGCCGTCAGTGCTCCCTTTGATGGAACATTTTTGTTTGGCCCCAAAGTTAAGGACACTTGTATCCAGGTATGAAAAGGATGCAAAGACAGTCTGCAGTGAATGTATGGTTTTCCACACCTCAAAGATCCTTCTGCAGGAATCAATAAGGTGCTGGGAAAAATGTTGTTCAGAAAGTCATAAGATCCTTTCCAGGACGCACGAGGAGGAGTTTATCCTTAGAGACAGAGGGGGAATTCAAATGGTAAATGCTGCTGTTGCAGCAGAGGTGGCCCACAGAACCAAGGGTCTAGAGTTTCCTTTCTCGATAGACCCTTCCAGTTTTACTGAAGGGGGAGACCTGATTGTCCCCCTCTGGAGGCAATCATGGGTAGTTTGTCCTTGCACCAGTGAGCCTGGCTAGACATAAGATACAGGGGTGCAGAAGATAATTTCCTGAGGCTATATATTTCCCTTTTCCCTTTCATCTTCTGTCTCAAGAAAATTCCCCAATGTTCCACCCAGTCTGAGGAAACGCACAGCATTTCAGATACAAAAGCTCCTAAAGAAAAGTCATCCAAGAGTTACCACCAGACCAGATAGAATCTGGAACTTACTCAAGATTCTTTAGTGCCAAAGAAAACAGGGTCTGGACATCAATCTTGGCACCAAGTTTCAGGTGGCCACGGTTCAGTCCATACTTCCATTTCTGGGAAAGGTTGATTGGATGTGCTCGATAGACCTTCAGGATGCATGCTATCTTACAAAGATGAACATGCAGTCCAGAAGGTACGTGCGTTTCCGGTTGGGAGCCAGTCATTACCAGTTCAGTTTTGCCCTTTGGTCTCACCACAGCCCCCAGGGTGTTTACCAGATGCATGGGCTGTAGTGGCCACTCACTTGAGACTGCAAGGATTCTGGGTGTTTATATATACTTTGCCTGGCTCATTACTGTCCCAACCAGGCATCAAGTAATAAAAGCAAGAGATCAGGTTCTCCAGACTTGTCATCTGGGAGTATCCGTAATTAACAAAACGTTTCATTTGAAACCTACTCAAAATTTGGAGTTTATAGCGGCATTGTTTGATACAGAATCAGTGATAGCATCACTGCCTCTTCTAAGAGTTCAGATCTTAAGAACACAGGTCAGGAAGATATGGAGTACCAAAATTTCTGCCCGTTTGGTTCTTCGGGCTCTAGGTTCAATGTCTGTGGCAATAACTTTAGTACCATTAGCCAGGTTCTACATGAGGATTTTACAATGGATACTAGGCATGCAGTGGTCAGTACTTTATCAGCCCAAGCCAACCCTAATACATATCACTTAGATATGCAAGAGATCTCAGGTGGTGGATTCAATCAAAGTTCTATTAGGCAGACAGTTCATTCTCCCTCAGATCAAGGCCATAGTGACCACGGATGCTTTGTAGTTAGGTGGGGGGGCATTACCTGGGGAAGACCGTCCAAGGAGCTTGGCCTCCCAAAGAGGCCCATTTCCATATCAGTGTTATAGAGATGCGAGCAGTGCTTTTGGTGTTGTAGGCATTTCAAGAAGCTCTCCCCTCTGGTCTGACTGCAGTTCAAATGGACGTGTCAGTAGTTTGGTACATCAACAAACAAGGAGGTGCAAAATCTTGCCCCCTGTGTCAAGAAGCTCTCTGTATGGCAATGAGAAATCTCTTCCAACCGCGTTTTCATAGCAATGCACATTCCGGGGAACTCCAATGTGATAGTGGACAAGAGCCAGGTGCATTGTCCTACCTCACGAATGGTCTTTCAGTAAGAGTATGGCAAGTATTTTTTGCCAGTAGGGCCAGCCTTGCTGCATCTTTTTGGTTCTCCCATAAACAACAAATGCAGCAACTACCATGCCCTAATTCTCCTACTGGTGGAGTCACTGAAGGATGCTGTACTTCACGATTGGTCCCCAGGTCTGCTTTACGCCTTTCCACCAATCCCACTAATTTTCAACTTTCTGCAGAAAGCTGCCATGTTAAAGAGCAAAGTTATCTTCATTGTACCTTTCTGGCCTCGAAAGATTTGGTTCCCCTTTATTTGGCTTCACTTACTCCACTCCCTGTGGACTCTGGATCCATCTCCAGACCTCCTGTCTCACCTGACAGGCATGATTCATCCAGACATATTGAACCTCAGGCTGACTGTCTGGCTTCTCCAGTTCCATTAATAGCCAGGTAACCTATTCTCTCCTCTCCAGTCCATGAAATACTTTTATCTTTGCATAAAGTGTCTACACGTAAACTTTACTCCAGTGAATGGAAAAGATTTACTTACTGGGCCTATCAAAATCATGTGCATCCTTTGTCAACCCCTTTGCATAGTATCGTGGAATTTTTAGCCTTAATTTTTAAAGAAAAAGCTAGTTGCAGCATGGTTAGGTTCAACTAGCAGCAAGATCGAATGTTTCACATAGGACTTGATGGCGTTTCCTTTGCCTCCTGTAAACTATGCAAGACTTTTTTTACAGGGTATTTTCCTACTAAGGTCCCCCCTCCTTCAGAGACTCTACTCCCCCATGGGACCTCAACGTAGTACTGCAACCACTTACTCAATCCCCTTTGAACCTGCAGCCTAATGTGACCACAAATACCTTTCTTGGAAAACAGTTTTTCTTGTAGCTATTACCTCTTACAGAATAATTTCAGAGATACAGAATAATTTCAGAGATACAGTAATTGTCACCTTACTTGATATTTCACAGACAGTCGCCTTACAAACTAATCCTTCTTTTCTTCCTAAAGTGGTATCAGAGGCTAATATAGACCAATCGATTAATTTGTCCGTATTCTTCCCCAAATTTTCTAACAAAGGTGAATACACATGCCATTCTGTGTAGGTAAAAACATTATTTGCCTGTGCATATCTATTAAGTGTAAAATTTTAGGAAGTCTGAACAGTTATTTATTTTTTTCAGGCATGAAACTTGGAAAACCTGTTGCCAGTATTAGTCTGGCCAAATGGCTTACAGATTGCATTTCTTATATATACACCAACTTGAACATTTAAACCTTGTTGAAACCTTTAAGAGCTCACTCCACTAGAGCCATGACTGCTTCATCAGTCTTTCAATCTAGAGTCACCATGGACAATATTTGTGCAGTAGCAACTTGGTCTATTCCAAATACATTTGTTGCTCATTACAAGTTGAATATGGTCTCCAGGGACAGGGCATCATTTGGCTCAATGGTGCTCAGGAATATCCTTCCTTGAGTCCACTCAGGAAATTCAGTAGCTGGGGACTCTGTCCGATAAGTTGAGGATAGAATGAAAATTGACATCCTCGGATAAAGAAGTTATGTACTCACCATAACGTTCCATCTGTGTTGTCCATTTTCATTCTTCCTCAACTCCCCTCCCACCAACCCCCTGCCTTACAAACTTCTGGAAATGCGAGAGTTTTTGTGAGTATGCCACTTCCTTGATATACAACTCCAGATATAGTGTCCTGTCTTGCTGTGACTAAATTGTGACTTTCTGCTTTCTTAGCAAACTAGATCTGAGGTAATTGGAGTTGGTGCATTTTGAGTAAGGGAGTAGCTCAAAGAGTTTCTGGCTGCCATGAGCTTTTGCAACAGCCAAGTTGGATCCAAAAGATCTGATCTGAACACACAAGTTGAGGAAGAATGAAAATGGACAACACAAATGGAACATTATGATGAGTACATAACGTTTTTCCATGCCTTTATATATGTGCCTAGTCAGATTTTTGGGTCTCTAGTTCCCCAGGTCTGTGGAAAGTCCTTCCTTGTGTAGGGGGCTAACCATTGCAGTTTGCCATTCATTAGGCAAGAAGCCTGTCGGGAGGCAGTGGTTTAAAGATTCTAGTGGGCCTGACGGGTCATGTTTCATGCTATTCAGAAAGCATTCTTGGATATTGTCAGGGCCCAGTGAAGCAGGGTTCTTGGCTTTAGCTCACTGAGGACATACTACCTATTTGATAGCTTGTGGAGGGTATTGTCTAGAGGTTACTTGGGGGGGGGGGGTGATAGATGGGTAAAGGTAAAGCTAAATTTATCCTGCAGCAAACTTTCTGTGTCAGCTGGCTCCATTTAGGTGGTTGCATTAATTCACCACAGTGTTGGGTGTTGCTTTTAAAGTTGTATAAATAACTGAAAGCCTTGTGGTTGCCCTTAGGTGCGGAGGATAATTTTATCTCAAATGTGGCTTTGGTGGACTTGATTAGTCCCCTGGGTTGGTTGTTTAGATTGATGAGGATGTTTCTGTCTTGCTGGACAATACCCTTGCATTTTTATGAACATGATTGTTTTACTTATGTTATGCAAACTGTTTATTCTGGAATCCTAACAGGGTGGTTTGTTTTTAGAAGATTGTCCCATGTTTATTTTGGATAGGTTCTCAGTGGGGGGACTTGGAATTTTTCTAGATGGCACTTAACAGAAGATGGTTATTCTTGGAATAATTTATAAAAAAATGTTCTAAGGTTAGCTGGGGTCCTGGGCTTAATATTTATCTCAAAACAGACAACTTTATGGTCATGCCTGACCAATGAGAACGTTATGGGGAGGGTGCATTATTCCACCATGTTTGTGAGGACTAGATCAAGGATATTTGCTCCTCTGGTGGGCGTGCAGACTAGCTGTTCAACGGCATTTGTGTTAAATTTCAGGAATCTCTGGGCCTGCATGTTTGAGGTCGCGCATGATTCCCAGTTAATGTTGTGGTAGTTAGTCTCCCATGAATATTGTGTTGGATTGTTTTGGAGAGTGCCCCCTATTACCTTCAAGTAAGTGGTATGAGCTTCCTCAGTCATGGGTGGGGACCTATAGCTTGCAAGGATGTGGTATGAGACTTTACTTATGGTAAGTTGGAAGTGGAGAAGCTCAAGTGTGTCATAGTGTTTGATCATCCTTGAGGTCTGTTTGTATTTCATGTAAATTGAGGCTCCTCCATCTTTTACCTGTTAAGTAGCTGGTTCTAAAAGTGTGGAAATCATTAAAACCTCCCACTGATGGGGGTGCCCGCTGCTGGTTTAAGCCAAGTCTTGGAAACTGCACAGATATCTATATCCTCCATGATGAGGAGAGCTTGCAGGGTGTGAAGTTTTAGACTCCTGGCATTGAGCAGTAGCACCTTTAGATTATTTTGAGCTGGTTTAGCTATGTCAGTAGGTTTTGGGTTGGCACTATTTTAAAAAGGGCACTATGAGAAATGACAAGATCGTAGTCAAGATCGGGATGGTGCTGCCTAAAAACAGCATTATGGGGGTGGGCAAGATTTTAGCCAATATTTGAAAACCTATGGGGACAGGTTCAGATCATCCCTGACAAACCGCCGTGGTCTGTCTACCATATTTTCCCATGTAGACAAGTATTGTACCTCTGTGGAGTGACACCAAAAACTAAGCTAATAAAGTTCATTATCTTCTGTTGGTACTGAGGCATCATCTTTGGAGAAGGTAGAATTTGCTCAAATGTTAGGCTCATAAAATCCTGGAATGCATAGTCCAAGAGCTCTATTATGTCTCTTCATATTGTCTTCGGAGGTAGTCCTTGTTTAGTCCTTAGATACATAACATTGTGTTTACAGCAGAAATTTATCTGCTTTAGCTTTTTCTGTTCACTTACTTCTGGGTTCTATATTATAAGCTCGAAAGTGTAAAAGAGCGACCTCTCTTTTATCGAACTGCAAACATCGAAACCACTAAGTCGCGAAAACATGAAACAGTGACACCCCCCCCCCCGGGGAAAAAAATCACTGCTTCGCAAAAAAAAAAACCATAAACGAACAAACACAAAATAAAGTGTTTAAAGCTGTTAAAGTGCTGCGACATGGAAAGTTAAGTTCTTGTGAACTGAACTGAATGTGGATAAAGTAATTTCTATAGTATACTAGACATTTGCAACTGTAATTAAGAGCTTGATTGCTCCTGTATTAATGCTCTGGTGAATGCTCTAAAGAATGTGACAAACAGTATGGATATTAAATGAAATTGCTTTCTGTTGCATTAGCCTAGAATGTTTGGCTATGAGTGAAACTTCCAATGACCTTCCATTCATCTATGTAGATGATGTCAGTAGACTACAAACCGTGGAGTTTGTTTAATTATCCTGCAGGAACTTGCTTTGAGTAATTTTTGAACTTTGATTAATAATATTTCTTCTGAGCTGGCATGGATAATTTTTTTTATTTCTATTCCCTCAGACAACTGCACAGAAGAAATTCTGCAACTGCATGAAAATGAAGTTTATAAAATGAAACAATACTATGAAAGACACAGAGAACTATTTGAAGGAATACAAAAGTGGGAGGAAAACTGGAAACTTTTCATGGAGTTGGAGGTAAAAATTACATTTTTCATGTCACCATCCAGAAATGGTGATTTAACATCAAATATCCTTCTTGACTGTTCCTTAATTGAGCAGGTTTTCCCCACTAATAATTTTTTCACCTGTCATGTTCAAGGAGTTCCTAGTCCCTGTGGTATTACACATCATGGCACAGCATGCCAGCTATACAAGTGCATCTGTCAAGACCCCTACTTTTTGTTGGTTATACAGTTAGGATCTCAGTTCTTTCTGTCATCTGTGCAGTCCCAACCTTTCCAGTTCTGACAATAATTTATCCAATATAACCTTCTCCACTATTTTTCCACATACAAGTCAGGATTTTTGCCATGTCGAAAATTAACAGTTCTCTGACAGAAGCATTGCATTCATCTCTGCTTGGTAATGTTCGTAGCATTAGTAATAGTTTTTTATTGGATAATTTGCTACATTCCCACAAGGTGGACCTTTGTGAAACGTGGTTAAAGGACAATGACAGGAAAGCAGTTCTGTCAGGGTATAAATGTTTTTACTGTAAGGGACATTCTAGCAAAAAAATCAGGTGAAGGTGTTATAATAGGGATTATAGAATGTTACAAGACCTGTGATTAATACATGTTTAGTGATAATGCTAATGCCTTACATTGTGCAACTGTGACTTTAAAGACAACCCTGGAACATATAACAATTGTCAGTGTATAGACCTTCTTATTTCGGCTGCTCCCATTAGGGGTCGCCACAGCAGATCAACTGTTTCCATTTCTTCTTGTCCTCTGCATCTTGCTCTGTCACACCAACCACCTGCATGTCCTCTCTCACCACATCCATAAACCTTATCTTAGGCCTTCCTCTTTTCCTGTTACCTGGCAGCTTCATCCTTAGCATCTTTTTCCCAATATACTCTGCATTCCTCCTCAGCACATGTCCAAACCAACGTAATCTTGCCTCTCCGGCTTTGTCTCCAAACCTTCCAACCTGGGCTGACCCTCTAATATACTTATTCCTAATCCTGTCCATCCTCGTCACACCCAGTGCAAATCTTAACATCTTTAACTCTGCCACATCAAGCTCTGACTCCTGCCATTTTGTCAATGCCACTGTCTCCAACCCATATAACATAGCTAGTCTCACTACCCTCTTGTAGACCTTCCCTTTCACTCTTACTGGTACTAGTCTGTCACAAATCACTCCTGACAGTCTTCTCCACCCACTCCATCCTGCCTGTACTCTCTTCTTCACCTCTCTTCCACACTCACCATTACTCTGAACTGTTGATCCCAAGTACTTAAACTTGTCCACCTTCACCACCTCTAATCCCTGCATCCACACCATTCCTCTATCCTCCCTCTCATTCACACACCTATATTCTGTCTTAGTCCTGCTGACCTTCATTCCTCTTCTCTCTAGAGCATATATCCACCTCTCCAGGGTTGTCTCCTCCTGTTCCCTACTCTCACTACAGATCACAATGTCATCTGCAAACATGTCAGTGTATAGACCACCAAAGTTAAATGCTGATGATTTAGAAAAATTCATGCATTTCTTGCATGAAACACAGGAGTGAAGAATTACTGTTATTTCATGTCAAGTTTTACCACTGTTGATATGCAATGATCATGGGGTTGTAAAGGTTAATTTGTTGCCAATTCTTCCTAACTGAACTCAAAACCAGTGCGCAAAAGATTAATAACAGATTATATGGAAGCAAAACAGTCGCTATGTAAAACTAATTGGAGTGATGCATACAATGGTAAAAATGCAAGAGTGTGAAAAGTTTTGAGAGAGGAAATTGTTTTAATGCAAAAACATTTTTAAATCAAAATCTAAGCACACAACTTCAGGTGGATATATTCCTATAAGAACAAGGTACTTTATTACAGTGAGAAACAAAAAATACAAGAAATGGAACAGAGGTTGAACAACGACTTTGAAAACTGAAATAAAGTGGGCAGACAAACATTGTGTGAGGCAAGATCCAGAAAAATTTGAAGAAAATTTATAAAAAGATATTGCGTATAATAAAAAAGTACTTTAGAGATATATAAAATGTATTTTTTTTATTGACTACGTTTTTTAATATGGCAGGGGAATATGGAAAGTTTGGAGGAATTCATTAATGACTTGTCTGACAACATTCCCTTTCTTACTTGTAAACTTTCAGCCTTTGGGAATCAAGTACATTTCCTGGATCCAGTAATTACTTTACAAAAGGACGTTTTGTGTTGGCAGTCAAACATTTTTCGGAAAGACACTTTCTGTAACAATTACTTAGACTTCGAGTATGCATCCCTTTTTCATGAAGCATATTGTGCGTGGACAATTTATTCGGATTTCTAGAATCATTAGCAATGATACTGACTTTAAAAGGGAATGTGTTTATCTATCTAAGCTTTTTGCAGAAAGGAAGTACCCCAAACATTTGATACATTCATTTGCTCAAGAAATTGCTGCAGCCCGTTGTATTAAGTTCCAACCAGTTCTGGCACAAGGTTTCACCAACCAGACCTATGACATTCAGGAGGATTGCTCTGCTTCCAATCCACGGATGTGTTACTCTCACAAGATTGCTTTGATTTTGATGGTAGAACCAGTCTCACAACCGTACCGAACCAAGCCCTCTCTAGGTCCAATCACACAACAGAACCGAACCAGGCCTTCTGCAGGTGCAACCACACAACAGAACCGAACTAGACCCTGTCCAGGTCCAACCACATCCGAAGCGTGAACACTTCCCTCCAGAACTGCACAACATCTGCGTATGTTGACAGAAATGCCATCTTTCCACTCCCTATTAGCCAAAACATGGCAGCTATCAGACATATTTCTAGTAACTGAGGATGTTATCTTGAGCAACCAGGATCTCTTTCTTTTGTTGGGGGCCACACCAACATTTATACACTAAAGAACTCAAACTCTCAAAGCCACGTTTGAACATTTAGATGCACCCTACCTGGTTGAAATTAATATTAACGGAACTGTCCCAGGCATGTATAACTGTGGTAATTGTGCAGTGTGTGGTTTGATTTACACTTTCTACTTCCAACACTGAAAAAAAAAAAAAAAAAACGAGAACATTATTGAGCCACATTAATGAACATTGCTCGGCAATCCGTAAGAGAGATTTCAAAAATGCTTTGGCAAAACATGTTTATGCCTACAATGTGGTCTCTACTTTTAAATTTTTTTGTTACAACAAATTAATTTATTTTTTGGTGACTGTGACACTAAATTAAATGTCCAGGAATTGAAATGGCCATTGCAGTTGGGTGCAGATGCATACGCAGGATTTAATGAAAGTTTAAATATTAAAAGTGCCCTTCTATGGGCCAGATAACTTTACTGTTTTTAACACCTTTGCAACCATGACTACGGAGTTTGCTTTAACAACTGCTTGCTGTTTGTGTGGGACTTAAAAGGTTTTCAGCAAAATACTGTGCTTACTGTAACTATGTTTAAATGATAGTCACTACTCCACCCTATGGGTTGTTTTACAGGTTTTATTGCTTTACTCACTTCATAGGTTCATAGGTGTGTACTAGGCTAATGGCTCTGGAGCCTTTACAAGCCTAGCCCATAGGATTACCCTGGCATTATGACACCTAACCTGTGTTCCCAGTACCTCTGTCGAGTAGAGCCACTAGAGTGATCCCGGGAGTGAATTTTCTATTTCCCATCCACTCATCAAGATTTCTGTTGGAGGGCCAATGAGGTGCTCTGTTTGACATGCATGGGAAGTCTATTCCATAGGATGGGCAGTCTCTGGGTTATGAACCTGTCCCTCCAGTGCATTCTGTTGATTGTGGTAATGAAGTTGAGGTCTCTGGAGCATGTGGTGCGGAGGAATTGGGATTTCTTTAGATGTAGCATTTCTAACAGAGCTGGGTCAGACATGGCTTTGTAAGTCAAGCAGAGACTGCCTCTAATTAGACGATATGAGACTGAGAATAGTTGGAGTTTTTTTTAAGTCGGTTCATATAAGACAAGTGTTTAAAGCCTTGGATCCTCTTTGTGAGGTAATTTTGTGGCCTCTCCAGTTGTTGCAGGTGTCTAGTGAGGTACTTGCCAAATGGGGCATTGTACTCTGACTGGCCTAATGAAGGAAGAGTAGAGGGAGATGATGATCTCTTCCTTCCTGGAAGCAAAACCCTCAGTAATGAAATGTGCCGCATAGGAGTTTCTGACCACAGTGGCAATGTGGTGGTTGGTTTACATGGTTTATTGCTGTTCTCACTGCAATATAAGAGAAGGTCATCTTTCAACTTATTTCTGAAGGAGTTTTTACTACTTTAATAAAGGAGCGAAATTGCTAATCACTGGTTTAGCTATATTTTTCAAGTGTCTTGGTGAAGAAGTATGTGTGTGTGTGTGTGTGTGTGTGTGTGTGAGAGAGATATAGATATAGAGAGAGAGAGAGCTAGAGAGAGAGTATATGTAATCTATATATAATATCTGTATATAATATCTCTCTCTCTCTCTCTCTCTATATATATATATATATATATATATATATATATATATATATATATATATATATATAAAATATAAAACAAAAACACTGAGCAGGAGCCAAAAAAGAAGAATCAAGTAAACTATATCTTAATAAGCGTCATCCTTTAAAAGAAGACACGCTGAACAGATAACTAGCGCTTTTGTTCTTTATTAAATAAGAACTTCAGAAATATTAACAAACTCAAACAATAACTTATCATATACAGTAAGATATTAGTCATAAAAACTAGCATCCAATCATGTGGCGTTTACTGAAACAGAAGATCTGAAGTAGTTTACTTCATTTGATCTTCAACCTGTGGGTACCGGATCCGAGCCGGCAACTTCACAAGCATCTGTTCTGAGCTCCATGCTCCTCCCCTAACCATAATACACCACCACCTTCCATCCCTCAGATCTCGTTTGCTGCGGCGGGAGGTTTTTCTGCTTCTGGCTAGGGGCCCAATCATCAGTTTTGAGCCTTACCCTTTGGTCCCACCACAGCCCCCATGGTGTTCACCAAAGTGATGGCAGTGGTAGTGTCTCACCTGAGGCTTCAAGAAATTCAGATCTATGCCCTTCCCTGGACAATTGGCTCCTTACTGCTCCCACCAAGCATCTACTTTGCCAGACCAGAGATTATTTCCTATGCCTTGCACACCATCTAGGAATTACAGTCAGCACAGACAAATCTCTGTTGAACTTTGCCCAAGTTGTAGAATACATAGAAGCACGGATTGACACGTTACAGACAAAAGTCTTCCTGACCTCGGAGAGAATTCGAGGCTTAAGGATGCATGTTGCTTTCATTTATCAATCTCATCAACCTTCAACAGAGTCTGTTTTAAGGGCCTTAGGCTCCTATGGCAGCAACGATCACACTCCTACCATGTGCTTGCTTACACATGCGAGTACGTCAGTGGACTCTAGTGGTGCAGTGGTCTATGTTGCATCTTCCTTTGTCATACCCGATGCACATAAGCAAAGCCTACAGGTCGTCCCTTCTCTGGTGGATGCATTCTTCAGAAATCTTGGAAAGACATCCTTTTGTCACAGCCACGTCCCAAGCCACAGTGACCACAGATGCCTCCCATTTAGGGTGGGGGGGGCATTGCTCGGGAAGGACAGTTCAAGGCATGTGGTCCCAGGTCGAGACCAGTTTGCATATAAATGCTCTGGAGATGAGGCCGGTTTGTTTAGCATTGCAGATCCTTCATGCCTTTCTACCTCCGGGAAACATTGCGATTCAGTAAGACATGTCGGTGGTCTGGTATATCAACAAACAGGGAGGGACCAGATCTTTACCCCCTTTGTCGCGAGGCCATGAGAGTTTGGGAATGGGCGATCTCCACCGGTCGTTTTCTGGTAGCAACGCACATTCCGGGATTGTCCAACATTCTGGCGGACAAACTAAGCCGGACTATTCTGATGACTTACGAGTGGTCTCAGAATACTTAAGTAGCGGAGCAGATCTTTCTAGAGTGGGGTCGGCCTTGCTGCGATCTCTTCGCATCTCCTTCCAACACTAAGTGCAGCGAGTTCTTTGCTGTGAACCCCCCACTGCGGCAATCCCCTAGCAATGCTCTAGTCCATGCTTGGCCTCCTGCTCTTCTTTGTTTACCCTCCTGTACCCCTTATTCCAAAGTTCCTCCAGAAGGCTTGTCAGCTGAGGAGCAGAGTGATCCTCATTGCCCCGTTTTGGCCTCGCCAGGTATGATTTTCCTTCCTCTGGTCACATCTTCTAACTCTTCTTCTATCTTGGATCCCCTTCCAGATCTCATCTCTCACCCTTCGAGGGTCCGTCATCTGAATCTGGACAGTCTGAAGCTCATGGCTTGGCTGCTCCAGCTCCCTTAATTGCTAGGACTCCCGGGTTGTTTTCTTTGGTCAGGACTCTTCTGGTGGCAGCTCATAAGTCCGTCCACCAGGAAGATTTATCGTAGGAAATGGAAGCGTTTTTCTATTTGTGCCTCTCAACAGAATTTAGATCCTTTCACAGCTCCCATTCTGGCTATCCTTGACTTTTTGGCAATCATTTTTCAACAGGGGGCTATCTTGTCTACGGTGAAGGTTAAACTAGCCCAAATTTCTCATTTTCATGTTGGCGAAAACTCTGCTTCTTTGGCCTCTTCCAGGTTGTGCAAAGCCTTTATCAAAGGTACCTTTCTGACCCCCGTGGGACCTTACTATGGTACTTCAAGTGCTGGTTGCCCCTCCCTTTGAACCTGCAGCAACTGTAGATCTTAAGTTTCTGTCTTGGAAGATGGCCTTCGTAGTGGCTATCAATTCGGCTAGGAGGGTCTCAGAACTTCAGGCATTGTCGGTCAAGGTTCCATACATGTTTTTCCATAAGGACAGGGTTTCTCTTTGCACCAGTCCCTCCTTTCTTCCAAAAGTGGCATCCGAGGTCAGTATCAATCAGACTACTATCAGTTTACCCGTTTTCTTTCCAAATTACACAAACAAAGCTGAATACAAGTTGCATTTGTTGGATGTTCAGACAGCTGCGTTTCTATTTGCACAGGACCAAATCTTTTCGTAAATCTGACCAGTTATTTGTGTCCTTTTCTAAACTTGTTTTGAGTAAACCTATTTCCAAAGTGACTATTGCTAGGTAGATTTCTCTGCATCCTTCACATCTACAAGGGTAAAGGTTGGTCTCCTGGTCAGATTAGAGCTCATTCGACAAGGTCCATGGCTACATTTGCGGCCTTTTGGTCTAGTGTGTCCTTAGATGACATTTGTTCTGTGGCTACTTGGTCCTCATCTTGTACGTTTATTTCTCACTATAAATTGGACTTGACTTTTCGAAGGAGAGAGTCTTTTGGTTCCGCAGTGCTTCCAAATATCCTTCCATGAGGGCCACCCAGTGTGTTAAGTAGCTGAGGAGACTCTGCCACAGGTTGAAGAGCAAATGAAGTAAACTTCTTCAGATGAAGAAGTTATGTACTCACCATAACGTTCCACCCGAGTAGTTCTACTTCATTTGTCTTCAACTGTCCCTCCCTCCCCCTGGCTTTACCATATGGACATGTTTCATAGGTGGCGCATTGTGTGTCGTAAGGTGGTTTGGATCGGGTTGTTTAGTGTAGTGTGCTGCAAACTCGATCTGAGGGATGGAAGGTAATGGTGGTGTATTATTGGTAGGGGGAGGAGCTCGGAGCAGATTCTTATGAATTTGTCGGCTTGGATCCAATACGGATCCGGTACCCACAGGTTGAAGACAAATGAAGTAGAACTACTCAGATGGAATGTTATGGTGAGTGGATAACTTCTTTTTATTCCTAAGTAACCAATATACAATCATAAAGCCTCTATTGCTGTAGTAACCAATAAGGAGACCAAAGTGTGATTGGTTTAACTTTTTCCTGGGAATCAGTGCATTGATAAGATGTGGTTCCAGAAGGCTAGGATTAACTGAAGATGCCGCCCATCTATCCAAAGGATATTTCATTCTCTTTTTGCAAATTCCCTCTATGAAAAGAAAATGTGTCCCTGATGTTCCACCCAATCAGTAGGAGTTGGCTGTATAGATTCAAAAGCTGCTAGAAGAGATTCATTCAAGAGGTCCCACCAGACCAAAGGGGATCCAGATTTTACTCCGGGATCTATTTAGTGCCAAATAAAACAAGGGACCTGAGACCTATCCTGGATCTCCGCTATTTGAGCCAGTTTATAAAGAACTCCAAGATTTGATGGTCACAGATCATTCCATTCTGCCTCTCGGTTACAGCGGGATAATTGGGTATGCTTGGCAGAGCTTAAGGACATGTACTATCTCGCATCAAAATGAACAATCACTCTTGAAGATACCTATGCTTTGACTGGGAGCCATTCATTATCAATTCAGAGCCCTGCTCTTTGGTCTCACCACAAGTCCCCCAGGGTGTTCACCGAATGTATGACAGTGGTACCAACCCATCTAAAAGTGCATGGATTCAGAATTTCCTTATCTAGATGACTATCCACTCACCTCAGCAATCAGGCAATTCCTAGTACAAGCCATGGATTGCTTACTTTGATTATCTCAATCCTGGCAATCACAATCAGTCTTTCAGAGTCCCAACTAAACCAGTTCAATTCTTGGAGTTTATAGGGGCTTGGCCAGGTACAGTCAACCATCTTACTCTCTTACCACAAAACGGAATTCTTGCCTTGAGATTACGTCAGACAGATTCTCTCACACCTCTTCTCCAGCAAAAATGGTTCTCAAAGCACTAAGATCAATGGCTTCAGTGATTACTTTGATGCGTACTCCTCCTCTTCACATGCATATCCTCCAGTGGACTCTAGCAGTGGTCCATCCTCTGACAGATGTTCATGTTTCCCTGTTGCAGTCATCACCTATGGGTTATCCCTGCTGTGGTAGCCCTCGGCCGGCCCGAATTCCAGAGTCAAGTGTTGTTTTTTTTTTTACATTGGCTGCAGTTGCCTGTAGTCTGACATCAGGTCATCAGTGCTATATAAGCAAGGCAGCCGACGTCATTACATCAGTCTTTCTTGCTGTGGAGCCCGTAGCAAAAGCAGTTTGCACGAGTGCCAGTTAGTTGCTACCAGAAGTTGAATTTCAGCTTAAAACATCTAAAGCGAAGTACCCCATTGGGGATTTTTTTTTGCACTAATAGATGTCCAGAAAAGTTAACAATTGTCTCGCTTCTGGAAATCAGATCCCACACCAAGACTTCCATTCTTACTGCATCACTTGTTTAGGCCCAGACCACGACATCCCCTGTTGCCATTTCTGTGCCCTCTTTAATGTGAGAACCATTCGCTGTAGAGCTCTTTTTGTAGACTGCTATTTTCGTGTTCTGTCTTTGCATTCCGATATGGCATCCATCAGCCAACTATCTGTGAACATTCTGAAAAAACATAGATATAAAGATAGAGACCGCACAAGGCTAAGCCTTCCAATGCAGCTACGGCTAAGCAGATTGTCAGTTCTCCGGAATTCAGTGAGGCGCTTTCATAGCCCCTGATGCCCGATTCGATGTCTATGTAGGCCTTTACCGAGAACCTTTCTGAGTCTGATATGCCGCAGAAATCTTCATCTTCTGAGACTTTCGCTGTCTCAGCCTCGGTTGGGTCCAAAGCCACAGCGCAGGCACCGGCTTCTGAGGAGGCCTTTTGCACTACCGAATCTAGAGAAAAAAATGAAGTCTTCACATCTGACTACCGTTTCTCTCAGGCTTAGAAGCCAGGCCACTCCCAGGAAATCTTTTTCTAGCCACCACCTTGCTGCTGCTCCACCACTCCAAGCACAAATGCTTAAAATGGTGGAGGATCTCATCTCCCTTATCCGGGGTAGTCTGGCCACAACTTCTAAAAGGAAAAGGCACCCATCTCCAAAAATTGACAGAACAGGATTCTGAGGAATCGGACTATTCAGTTTTTGAAGAGGATTAGAATCCCTTAACTGCTTATGAGGATTCAGATGCAGAGGAATCCATCCCTTTTGCTTCCCCTCCAGAGAGCCTTTCCTTTGGGGAAACCCTTCACTCCCTCAGGGAACATTTCCTATTGGAATCTCAGGACTTCCCACAGTCTAAGAAAAGACTTCCAGAGTTTCTGGATCTGCCCCAGGACAGACCCCTCGCCATTCCCCTTATTTTAGAAGTGGTGGATGATATTTTCCGTGAATCCAGCTTAGCCCCTAATGCCCTCCCTCCTGCTCCCAGTAAACCTGACCAGTTGTACAGAGTACCGGATTCTCACAAATACCTGTACAGAAATCCTTCTGCAGACCCAGAGGTCATTACACTAGGACCTAAAGGAGCTCTGGACAGAAGGGGCAAAAAAGTATACACCTCTGCAGCCTTATCCATCAGAACACTCAGTTGTCAGTTCCATATGTTAAAATATCAACAACACACTTTGAAAGTATTAAAACAGAAGATTGCTACCTTTCCTGACTGTGCCAATTCAAAAGTTAGCAGATTTACTGCACTCTGCTTGTCAAGTGGCCAAACACTCATTAAAATGTGGATATGACGCCCAAGAAGCCTCTAGCAGGGCAGCAGTGACAGGATCTTTGATTAGGAGACATGCATGGCTGAAGGAACAACCTCTCCCTGATCATGTTAAGTCTAAACTTATTGATGCACCCCTAGATAAGGAGCGCTTATTTGGGGAAAAAGCAGAAGCGGTGCTTAAAAAGATGGAAGACAAAGCAAAGTCTATGCAAACAGTGAAGGATTTCTTTCAGGTTTAACCTCCCAGATTCAGCAGCAACTTTCCCTCTAAGCACTGGGCCTTCCCTGCACCTGGCAGACAGGGCCAAGGTAAGCCCTGCAAGGACAAATCGTTCAGGCCCCTATCCCAGGGCCAGCAGAGAAGCAAACAATGGACAACTTCCGTCTCTAAGGCAGAGAGTTCTAAGCCAACCTTCTATGACAAACACTGACAATGACTCCCCCTCCCCCCTCTGCCCTCCCTTCACTCATCAAAAACTAGGAGGAAGGCTCTCCCTCTTCAAAGACAATTGGCTTTCTGTAACAAAGGACCAATGGGTCTTCAAGATCATTTTTCATGGATACAAATTCTCTTTCAGCAAACACCCAATCGCAAGAGGGTACCCAGCCTTACCTCCAAATCAGTGGGCAGAAACATTGAAACGGGTTCAAACCCTCATATCCCAGGGGGCAGTAGAACCTGTCCCCTCAGATCAAACAGGCAAAGGTTTTTATTCCAGACTATTCCTTGTTCCCAGAAAAGAGGGCACTTGGCACCCTATCCTGGATCTATCCATTCTGAACACCTCCCTGGTGGTCCCCAGATTCAAAATGCTAACTTTGCAGCAGCAGCTGCCTATGCTAGCAAGAGATGCGTGGCTACTGACCCTAGACCTAAAAGATGCCTACCTCCACGTCCCCATCAGGGAATCATGCAGGAAATTCCTCTGCTTCAGAGCAGGCTCACAGCACTTTCAGTTCTCTGCGCTGCCCTTTGGCTTATCTACTGCTCCCAGAGTATTCACCAAATGCTTGGCCCCAGCCATAGCATTCTGCAGACAGAGAAATATACAGATTTACCCTTACCTGGACAACTGCCTCGTTCAGGCGGAGTGCATAGAAAAGCTGCTCCAGGCCCTTCTCTTGGTCAAATCACTCCTTCTAGGGCTCACCATCAACGCGAAGAAATCAAAGCAAAACCCCACCAGGAAGATCATTTTCTTGGGAACTGTGCTAGACACAGCTTCCCAAATGGCCTTCCTTTCCCCAGAAAAGCAGAGCTTCCTGCCACTCTACTTTACCCAGCTGGCTTCCAGACGTCACCTCACTTTGAGGAAGTTCTTGAAAGCCCTGGGATACATGGCATCTTGCATCCCTCTCATTCCTCTGGCCAGGCTTCACATGAGAAAACGTCAGTGGTATTTAAAGGACCTTTGGTGCCAGCACTCGGTCTCTAGAGACCTCTCTCCCTCTGATCCCATGTATAAGGGCCGAGTTTCTCTGGTGGGATGAAGTCTGTGCCAGGAACAAGGTTCTTCCTTTCATCCTCCGCCCTTCCGGCCAGACCATCACCACCGACACCTCCACACATTGCTTGGGATGCTCACCTAGCAGGCAGGTGCACCCAAGGTATTTGGGATACCCAGCAACTACACTTGTACATCAATCAGAAAGAAATGATGTCAGTACAAAAGGCTCTGACATCTTTTAAAACCCCATCTCAGGCCAGGGTTCTCCTTATAAAAGCCGACAACACCAAAGTAATGTGGTATATCAACAAACGGAGGGGGGACCCAATCGTGCAGGTTAGCCATGAGTGTTTGGCTTACAGCCACCTCCATGGGTCTACACCTAATTGCCCAATACCTACCAGGGGTCAACAATACCCTGGCAGACCACCTAAGCAGAAACTTACTGGACCCCCATGAATGGTAGCTCCACAGGGAACTCTTTCTGCAAATCACTCAGGAGTGGGGGGACTCCGGAAGTAGGTTTCTTTGCCTCGCACCTCAACCACCAGCTGCAAAAGTTCTGTGCCAGGGAGTATCACCTCCTAGCATGGAAGGTGGATGCCTTGACCTTCCTCTGGAACTCCCTCTTTGTGTACCATTCCATCCTCTTCCCCTTTATTCCCAAGGTACTGATCGAAATAAGGGAGGAGAGACCAAAGGCCATCCTCATTGCTCCAGATTGGCCCAGACTGCATTGGTACTGCTTACTGCGCAGCCTGACCTTACAGCCCCCCCCCCCCCCCAAGCAGCTTTCCCTGATCTCAGACCTCTTGATCCAGGTGAGGGGGAAGATACTGCACCCAGACTTAGACTCTCAATCTTTCAGTATGGCTTATACCTTAAAAGCTAACAAGGCGTCCCTGTTGAGCCAACAGGTCCTGGACATCATCACAGAAGCCAGAAGGCCCAGCAACAGAAAATCATATGCAGGGAAATTAAAAAGATTCTGCTCCTGGAGCCAGTCCAAAGGGGTCAGTACCTTCCATCCCTCTTATCTTGGATTACCCAGCCAAATTGCTCAATAGTGGCCTCTCTTTTCTTCTCTATTAAAATCCACGCCTTGGCCATTTCTGCCCATTACGGTTCAGAACCACCCCTTTTCTCTCATCCTTTGATTAAGCAATTTCTCAGAGGAGCTTGTAATATCAGACCTCCTAGAAGGCCTCCCACTCTACCCTGGACCCGAATTATGTTCTAGAAAAACTAACCATTCGGAAAAACGGACCATCTACTGGTCAGCTTTGCTCCTTGGACAGAGGGGAAGCCCATTTCCAAACAAACCATTTCCAAATTGATATCGCACTGTATCCATTTCTGCTACAGACTACATGGGAACCCCCACCCCACCCCAGGTCTGTCCACATCCATTCCACTAGGGCAGCCTCCACGCCCACAGCCTTTCTCAGAGGAGTATCCACCAGGGAGATCTTGGAAGCTGCCACCTGGACCTCTGTCCATACCTTTACAAAGCATTGTCACCTACCTCTTTTTTATAAGTCATGGGCAGAGTTTACCTCTGCAGTCCTGCAGTGCCTGCTAACCCATGCCTAGTACTCTTACCTATCCTTCCACCCCTCTCCTCAGCTTTGGGAATCCTCCTACAGGTGATGACTGCAACAGTGAAACACAAAGAACCTATTACAGTTGTGTACACTTACCAGAAATGTAGATGTTCCAGTGTATTCACTGTTGCAGTCCTGGTTTCCCTCCCTCCATCACCCATATAGCATCTCCCCCTAGGGGGACATAAGCTTCCCACGGTGGTTTTTAGCCACCAGGACCACTTTTCCTTATTTCCTTGTGCTTCTGACAGGTTAGGGCAAGGAAAACTGATGTAAAGACATCTGCTGCCTTGCTTTATAGCACTGATGACCTGACATCAGACTACAGGCGACTGCAGCCGACGCATAGAAATATTGACTGTGGTATTTGGGCCGGCCGAGAGCTACCACAGCAGGAATAACCCACAGGTGATGACTGCAACAGTGAATACACTCGAACATCTACATTTATGGTAAGTGTACACAGAAATGTACTTTCTTGCAACATCCTATAAAACCAAAGTCTGCAAGGATTCTCTGCTGAGGTGGACTCTGTCCAGAGAGATTTGTCAAGGATGACCCTTTATCCTCCCCACCCCCACCCGCCATGCTGACCACGAACAGCTCCCATTTGGGGTGGGGGCATATCTTGGGACAGATTATTCAAGGTTACATGGTCCCCAGAAGAGACCAAATTGCATATAAATATCCTAGAGATGAAAGCAGTTTTTAGCATTATAGGCCTTTTGGAGCTCTCTTCCTCTAGGGACAATTACTGTCCAAACGGACATGTCAGTAGTTGGGTATATCAACAAACTAGGGGGACCCAGATCATCCCCCCCTTTGCTGAGAAACAATGAGAGTTTGGCAACGGGCGATTTCCTCCAACTGCTTTTTGGTAGCAATGCACATACCGGGGAAATGCAGAATTCTAACAGGCAAGCTCAGCAGGGCTATCCTATTGCCTCATGAGTGGTCTCTATCAGTCAGTGGCAGATATGATCTTCCACATATGGGGTCAACCTTACTGCAACCTATGTGCCTCTCCCTTCAACAACAAATGCAGCAGGTTCTTTGCCCTAATTCCCCCTCAGGGACAGCCAGAGAGATTTTTTAGTCCATGTTTGGCCCTCCCATCTTCTATGCATATCTCCCCCTACTTGTTATCCAAAAATTCCTTCAGAAAAGCCCTCTGAAGAGAAAAGTAATCCTCATGGCCCCCTTCTGGCCCCGGCAAGTGTGGTTTCCTTTCCTATGGTCTCACCTACTATGTCCACATTGGACACTGGAACCCAGTCTAAACCTTCTTTCTCATCTCTCAGGAATGATTCAGCTGTGCATTACAGACCTCAGACTGACTGCACAGTTTCTCCAATTCCAATAACACTAAAACATTCCAGGCTTTCCTCTCCTGTTCGCCAAATTTTATTTTCATCTCGGAAACCCTCTACAAGAAAGAGTAAATGGATAGATTTTCTTTTTGGGCACAGCAGAGAGAGTTGGATCCTTTCATCGCTGCACTCCCTGCTGTTTTAGATTTTCTTGCTTCAATTTTTGTAGTGGTGCTAGTTTCTCCACAAAGTTCAGCTGGCAGCCATCTCCAGCTATATCGAGGATAACTTGGATGAGGCTAAAGGGGAAGCATTATGTAAAGCATTCCTTAAAGATAACTTTTTACTGAGGCCTTTGATAAAAGATCCCACCCCACCTTTGGTATCTTACTGATTTGCAGAGCTTGATATGATCCACTTTTGAACCCCCAGCTAAGGCAGATCTCAGATTTCTTTCTTGGAAAACATTCTTTCTTGTGGCTATAACTTCTGCAAGGTGAGTCTCTGAATCTCTGAACTCCATGCACTCTCTTCAAAACCACCTTATTTAAATTTCCATAAAGGTCTGGTTACTTTACATACTAATCCTTCCTTTGTACCCAAAATTGCCTCAGAAGCAAACCTCAACTAAGTGATCAGCTTGCCAGTTTTCTTTCTTAAATTTGACAAAGGAGAATGCATGCTTCACCTTTTAGATGTCTATAGGTAACTTCGTTCCTATCTGCATAGGACGAAATAATTTAGAAAGACTGACCAATTTATTTTCTTTGTCAATAACAAATTGGAAAAACCAGCGTCTAAAACTGCTCTGGCCAAATGGATAACAAATTATATTTCTTACGTTTACTCTTGGTTTAATCTTGCCAAAACAGCCAAAAGCGCACACTGCTAGGTCAGTGGCTTTTTAGGCCAAAACTTCTATTGCTTCTATTTAGATGTATATAGGTAAGTTTGTTCCTATCTGCATAGGACGAAAGAATTTAGAAAGACTGACCAATTTGTTTTCTTTGCCAATAAGAAATTGGAAAATCCAGCATCTAAAACTACTCTGGCCAAATGGATAAATTATATTTCTTATATTAACTCTTGGTTTTATCTTGCCAAAACAGCCAGAAGCACACTCTGCTAGGTCAGTGGCTTTTTAGGCCAGAACTTCTATTGCTTCTATTTAGATGTATATAGGTAAGTTTGTTCCTATCTGCATAGGACGAAAAAATTTTTTTAAAAAAGGGGGAAAACCCACGGAATTTTTGGGGCCCAACCCCTTCCACCAAAGGAAAATTTTTTTTTTCCCTGCCAAATCCCCCCCCTGTCAGGGGGGGGGTGGGGAACTCCCCAGGGAGTGGAAAAAATTTTTTCTTTCCCCCTCGGGGCAAACCTAACCCCCAAAAAAAAACCAAAAAAAGGCCTGCAAAAAATTTTTTTTTTTTTTTTTTTTTTTTTTTTTTTCTCTCCGCGGCCGCCCCCCCCCCCCCCCCCCCCCCCACCCCCCCCCCCTGTTTTAAACCCAGGAGTATCAAACCTTTTTCCCCAAAAACCCCCCAAATTTGGGGAAAAGGGGGTGGATGCCTTGCCCTTTCCCCCTGGAACTCCTCTTTGTGTCCCTTTCCCCCCTTCCCCTTATTCCCAAGGTACTGATAAAAATAAAGGAGAGACCAAAGGCCATCCTCATTGCTCCAGATTGGCCCAGACGCATTGGTCCCTTTTCTCCCTGACCAGCCCCCAAGCAGTTTCCCCTGATCTCAGACCTCTTGCCCAGGTGGGGGGGTACTGCACCCAGACAGACTCTCAATCTTTCAGCAGGGTTATAAAAAAAAAGGCCCTGTTAAACAGGTCCTGGACATCATCACAGGGGCCAGAAGGCCCAGCACCAGAAAATCATATGCAGGAAATAAAAAGATTCTGCTCCTGGAGCCAGCCCAAAAGGGGGCAGTACCTTCCATCCCTCTTATCTTGGATTACCAGAATTGCTCAATAGTGGCCTCTTTTTTTCTCTCTATTAAAATCCTTTGCCATTTCTGCCCAAAAACCCCCCCCTTTCTCTCATCCTTTGATTAAGAAATTTTCTCAGAGGGCTTTAATATCAGACCTCCAGAAGGCCTCCCACTCTACCCTGGCCCCGAATTTTTCTAAAAAAACTAACCATTGAACGGACCTCTCTGGTCAGCTTTGCTCCGGACAGGGGGGCCCATTTCAAACAAACCTTTTCCCAAAATTTAAACCCTTTTTACCCATTTCTGCTACAGACTACATAACCCCCCCCCCAAGGTCTGTCCCATCCATTCCCCGGGGCGCCTCCACCCCCCAGCCTTTCTCAGGAGTATCCACCAGGAATCTTGGAAGCTACCTGGACCTCTGTCCATACCACAAAGCTTTTACCTACCTCTTTTGGGCGGGTTTTTCCTCCAGTCCTGCATCCCAACCCATGCCTAGACTCTCCTATCCTTCCACCCCTCTCCTCAGCTTTGGGAATCCTCCAAGGTGATGACTGCAACAGTGAAACACAAAAAACCCATTACAGTTGTGTACACTTACCAAAATGTAGATGTTCCAGTGTATTCACTGTTGAAAATTTTTCCCTCCATCCCCATATAGCATCTCCCCTAAAAAGGGTGGTTTTAGCCCCCCCCTTTTCCCATTTCCTTGTGCTTCTGACAGGTTGGGGGGAAAACTGATGAAAAGACATCTGCTGCCTTGCTTTATAGCACTGATGACCTGACATCAGACTACAGGCACTCCCGCAAAAATTGACTTGGTATTTGGGCGGGGGGGCTCCCAAGGGGAAAAACCCCACAGGTGATGACTGCAACAGTGAATACACTCAACATCTACATTTATGGTAAGTGTACACAAAAAAACTTTCTTTCAACATCCTATAAAACCAAAGTCTGCAAGTTCTCCCGAGGGGGACTCTGTCCAGAGATTTCAAAGGGTGACCCTTTATCCCCCAACCCCTCTGACCAAAACAGCTCCCATTTGGGGGGGGGCATATCTTTGGGGCAGATTATTCAAGGTTACATGGTCCCCAGAAGAGACCAAATTGCATATAAATATCCTAGAGATGAAAGCAGTTTTTTGCATTATGGCCTTTTTGGGGCCCCTTCCCCTAGGGGCAAATTTCTGTCCAACGGACATGTCAGTAGTTGGGGATATCAACAAACTAGGGGACCCAGATCATTTTTCTGAGAAACAATGGGGTTTGGCACTTTCCTAACTGCTTTTTTGGGAGCAATGCACATAGGAAATGCAGAATTTAACAAAGCCCAGGGCTATTGCCTCATGAGTGGTCTCTATCAGTCAGTGGGAATATGATCTTACATATGGGGTCAACCTTGCAACCTATGTGCCTCCCTTCAACAACAAATGCAGCAGGTTCTTTGCCCCAATTTCAGGGACAGCCAAAAGATTTTTAGTCCTGTTTGGCCTCCCCTCTTCTGCATATCTCCCCACTTGTTATCCAAAAAATTTCCCTTTAGAAAAGTCTGAAAGAAAAGTAATCTCATGGCCCCCGGCAAGTGTGGTTTTTTCCGGTCTCACCTACTATGTCCACATTGGACACTGGAACCCAGTCTAAACCTTCTTTTCATCTCTCAGGAATGATTCAGCTGTGCATTACAGACCTCAGACTGACTACAGTTTCTCCAATTCCCAAAAACACTAAAACATTCCAGGCTTTCCCCTCCTGTTCCAAATTTTATTTTCATCTGGGAAACCCCTACAAGAAAGAGTAAATGGATAGATTTTCTTTTTTGGGCGGAGAGTTGGATCCTTTCATGCTGCACTCCCTGCTGTTTTAGATTTTCTTGCTTCAATTTTGTAGTGGTGCTAGTTTCTCCACAAAGTTCAGCTGGCAGCCATCTCCAGCTATATCGAGGATAACTTGGATGAGGCTAAAGGGGGAAACATTAAAAGCATTCCTTTAAAAATAACTTTTTTCTGAGGCCTTTGATAAAGATCCCAACCTTTGGTATCTTACTGATTTGCAGAGCTTGATATGATCCACTTTTGAACCCCCAGCTAAGGCAGATCTCAGATTTCTTTCTTGGAAAACATTCTTTCTTGTGGCTATAACTTCTGCAAGGTGAGTCTCTGAATCTCTGAACTCCATGCACTCTCTTCAAAACCACCTTATTTAAATTTCCATAAAAGGGCTGGTTTCTTTACATACTAATCCTTCCTTTGTCCCAAAATTGCCTCAGAAGCAAACCTCAACTAAGTGATCAGCTTCCAGTTTTCTTTCTTAAATTTGACAAAGGAGTGCATGCTTCACCTTTTGATGTCTATGGTAACTTTCCTATCTGTAGGAAAAATTTGAAAGACTGACCCAAATTTTTTTTCTTTGCCAATAACAAATTGGAAAAAACCCGCGCTAAAACTGCTCTGGAAATGGATAACAAATTATATTTTTACGTTTACTCTTGGTTTAATCTTGAAAAAAAAAAAGGGACACTGCTGGGCAGTGGGTTTTTTGGCCAAAACTTCTATTGCTTCTATTTAGATGTATATAGGGGTTTGTTCCTATCTGCATAGGAAAAAAATTTAGAAAGACTGACCAATTTATTTTCTTTGTCAATAACAAATTGGAAAAAACCCGCCTAAAACTGCTCTGGCCAAATGGATAACAAATTATATTTCTTTTTACTCTTGGTTTAATCTTGCCAAAACAGCCAAAAGAACTGCTAGGTCAGTGGCTTTTAAAAAAATTCTATTTCTTCTATTTAGATGTATATAGGTAAGTTTGTTCCTATCTGCATAGGAGAAAAAATTTTAAAGGAAA
>NC_056739.1:1737963078-1738030578 GCF_019279795.1 Protopterus annectens | reverse complement strand
CAGTATGAGCTAATTTGCTAACAAAAGTCCTTCTATCCATCCCCCTAATAGAGAGTCTAGAGCTATGGATAGGTTTGTGAAGCACGTATATGCTTCACTGACCTTCGCCCTTAAGCCCTTGAATTAAATGTCACACTTCACCAGATTGCAGAGGGATCTAATAAAAGAACTTTCAGATACTCTGTCAGAAGCAGTAGGTGAAGGAGTTTGAGTCATAGTAATTTCTCAGCTTGCACCCTCGAGGCGATCTCCAATTCGTCCACAAGGCTAATCAGACATGATGCCAAAGGGATGACGAGAGCTGTGTTTTCAGGCATAGCTGTCAGGAGACACCTGAATGCGCTTATGTGAGTTTAAGGAGCCATTTAAGTCTTCTTTCGTCAACACTCCATTTGCCAAAACATCCCTATTTTGGTCCCAAAGTTAGAGACTCTAGCCAGATGTGAGAAATTTGGAAAGACTCTTTCTGCTATAGGTGTACGCTTTTCCACTCCCCAGCACCCTTGCTCTAGTAACAAATGGAGTGGGAGGCTATGGTTTAATAAGTCCAAAGGACCTTTCCAGGACTTGCGTGACAATGACTTCTTCCGGGGCAGTGAGTAGATAATAACGGAAGATGCTGAGGAAAAGGCAGAGGTGGCCTGCAAAATCAGGGTTCGAGAGATTGTTTCTCTGGGATTTCCCATCAGTGTTCCTGAAAGTAAGCCTGATTACCGTCCTTTGGAGGCAGTCAAGGGGTGATTATCCCTATACCAGCATAGCTGGCAAAAGATAACGATTGACCTTTGGGTGCAGAATATTATAAAAAGAGGTTGCAATCTCCCCTTTCTGGTCCAACCAAAGGCTACAGACCAAATCCTGGACAATCCCACCCAGTCAAAGGGGGACAGCGGTCTTAGAAAATTCAAAGACTGCTCAATAACAAAGTAATCCAGATTGTCCCCCATACCAAATTGGATCCGGAATTTACTCAAGATTGTTTTTGGTGCCAAAGAAAATGGGACTGGAGGCCAATATTGGATCTCAGCAGGTATAGCAGATCTGTTCAGCAGACCAGATTTCGGATGGTTTCGGTTCGTCAGTTCTTCCCTTTTTGGGAAAAGACGATTGGATGTGCTCTATAGATATTCAGGATGTGTATTACCATATCAAGATGGACAAACAGTTAGAAGATATTTACGTTTCCATCTGGGAGCCAGTCATTATCTCTTCAGAGCACTGTCTTTTGGTCTCACCACAGCCTCCCACAGTGTTCACCAAATGCATGGCAGCGGTTGCAGCTCATCTCAGACTGCAAGGATTCCTGGTGTTTCTATAGCTAGACAACTGGCTCCTCATAGCTCCCACCAGCTGTTTCCTTGAAGAGGCTCGAGACTATACTCTACAGCTCTGTTCCGACATAGGCATTCCTGTAAATTATGCAAAATCCAAGTTGGAGCCCTGCCCGCCGATAGTTCATCGGAGCAAACATACACACGATCACGAGCATTGCATCCCTGTCCATCAAAGAATAAATTTTCAAGTCAGACAAATTTTTCACAACAACTAAGTAGAAGCAAGAATTCTAGAAGCTCTAGGATCTATGGCAGCTTTGATCACTCTAGTTCCACTGGTGAGAAATCATGAGAATCCTTCAGTGGCTTCTAGTGTCTCAATGGTGATGTTACACCATCCAATGTCTCATTTGATCACAGTTACCAATTGTTGCATGCAGGATCTTCAATGGTGGCTACACTCCAACAAAATTCTGATGGGCCGTCCCTTTATTCCTCCTCAACACCAAGCCTTAGTGACCATGGACATGTCCCGGATAGGGATGGGGGCATTATCTTGGACAGTCCAAGGCACTTGGTCCCATCTAGAGGCTAATCTGCATATCCGTGTTCTAGAGATGAGGACAGTGCTGTTAGCATTGCAAGCATTCCACCCAACCCTCCCCTCAGGTACAATTGCAATCCAAACATACAACATAGCGGTAGTCTTGTTTATCAACAAGCAAGGGGGGACCAGATCCCACCCTCTCTTTTGGGAAGCTCTCCCATTTTGGCAATGGTCGGTTTCATCTGACTGTTTTCTCGTTGCAATACACATTCTGAGGCGCTCCGTGATTGCAGTCAAATTAAGCAAGACTATCGTAATGCCTCATGAGTGGTGTCTCAAGCCATTTGTGGTAGAAAAGATATTCCACCACTCTGGCCAGCCTTGTTGCGACTTACTTGCCTCCCCTTGGAACAACAAAGGCTGCAGCTACTTTGCCCTGATCCACCCCCTCCCCTCTGGGGGAGTCGCTGAGTGACCATCTTTTTCACACTTGGCCTCCCGATCTATTCCATGCATTCCCCTGATCCCTCTGATACCCCAATACCTGAAGAAAGCCATCAGGTCGAAGAACAAGATAATCCTCATTGCCCCGTTCTGGCCTTGACAAATCTGGTTTCCTTTTGTCTGGCCTCACCTAGTTCAGAAACGCGACGCAAGACCTGTTGTCTCACCTGGATGGAATGGTTCACCAGAATCTGCAAAACCTCAAGCTCGCTGCATGGCTTCTCCAATTCCCATAATCTTCAGGCATTCCTGTCTTGGTTCTCCAACTCAACTAATCCTTTTTGGCTAGTCACAAACCCCCCTCCAAGAAAATTGTACCTCAGCAAATGGCATAAATTCTGTCTGTGGATATTTAATACTGATACATATTTATCACCTGTTGATAAGGTTCTAGACTTTTTGTCTACACTTTTTGAAGCAGGAGCTTCAGCATCTACCATTTGAGTACATCTAGCTGCGATCTCCATTTTCCATTTCGGTATCAGTGGTTCTTTTATGTCCCATAAACTCTGCGAAGCCTTTTTGAAGGGTTCCATGATGCTCAGACTCCCATTTAAGGAACCTTCAGCTCCTTGGGACCTAAATTTGGTTTTCCCCAATCACTAGTTTATCCCCCTTTTGAAACTTCAGTCAAATGCGATCTAAAATTCCTCTCTTGGAAAACCTTGTTCCTGGTGGCCATCACTTCATCCCGAAGAATCTCAGAGATTCAAGCTTTATCATGTAAACCTCCTTATGTAATTTTTCATAAAAACAGGGTCCGTCTGAGAACTAATCCTCCCTTTCTGCCCAAGCTGGTTTTGGAATCCAACCTTAACCGTACTATTCAACTTCCAGTTTTCTTCCCCATTTATGCTAACAAAGTTGAATATTATCTCCATTTATCATATGTTCATAGACAACTCCGCTTGTATTTACACAGGACAAAGGGGAAACCTGTGTTCAAAATTACCCTAGCTATGTGGATCAAGGACTGTATTACCTTTATCTATAGCAAAAGCAATTTACCAATACAAATGCCAGTAAATGCGCACTCCACCAGAGCAGTAGCTGCATCTGTAGTGTTTCATTCCAACGTTTCCTTGGACGACATTTGCACAGCAACTACTTGGGCTTCTCCACATACCTTTGTTACTCATTACAAGCTGGATATGGTCTGTAGGGGAAGGGCATCCTTTGGCTCGATGGTCCTGAGGAATATTCTTCTGTGAGACCTCCCAAGATTTAGGTGGCTGAGGGTTGTGTCCCACTCTGAAGGACTTTATAAAGATTGACAACATCAGATAAAGAAGGTATGTCTTACCATATTGTTCCATCTGTGTTGTCGATCTTCACATATCCTTGATATACCTCACCTTCCCCTTATCCTAAGGTTTCCATAGGTGTATCGGACCTCTCTGCATCAGAGGTCCTCTACTCTGGATTCAGATAAGGTTTCTCTTACTTTCTGCTTTTATGGTGATGCTTGTCTCACTAGCTCATGCAAACTCTGAGGTATTTTGATGAAGACCACTTTAAGTAGAGTTGAGCTTGAGAGTTTTTTGGTGCATGTGAACTGGAAAAATGCCCAAGTCTGTTCCGAGGTTTCGGAACTGAACCCATTGTCAAGGATATATGAAGACTGACAGCACAAGATAGAATGTTATGGTAAGATGCAACTTTTTATTATTATTATTATTATTTTGGCTGGCTGGAAGGGCATTATGTAAGTTCAAGTTTCTCCTAGTCTCGACAATAAGTTTATAGGTGCTCATTTGGATATGACATGCCAAATTGTGAGACTCCTAGAAAACAGGATGACGAACATAGACAATCAAGCTTTATAGGTAATTTCCTATCAGAAGCCACGTGCAAAGCCAATTCTTCCTCTACTAGAATCTATAGCTGCCTCAATTACCTTGGTTCACCTGGTCAAATGCCACATGATGGTTCTCCAGTTGACACTTTAATTACGATAATCCATCAGACATCACCTCATAAGTTTTCGAATATGACTAACAGATATTTGCAGGACACACATACAATAGTGGCCAGAGTCCCTGAAAGTCTCTCATGGCCCACCCTTTGTCCCACCTTTTCTCAAGGCCACTGTGACCATGGAAGATTCGTGGCTGGGGTGTGGGCATATTATATGGGATTGACTGTCTGAGGCATAGAATCCACCTCAGAGTCCAGTCTTCATATCAGTGTTCTGAAGATAAGGACAGTCGTCCTAGTGTTGCAGACCTTTCAGGATGCCCTACATCCAGAAGTAATATGCATTCAGATGGACAACAAGCCATTAGTCTGGTACATCATAAACATGGGGGGAATACTATCCCATTAGTTATGTTGAAAAGCGATGAGTGTGTGGCGCAATGGGTAATACCTTTCAATTGCTTTCTGATGGCTGTGCACATCCCGGTAAATCCAGTGTTGTGGCAGACCGGTTGAGCAGGTCTATTCTTCTACCTAATGAGTGTTCCTGGGGTCGACTGTACTGTAATGTCTTTACCTTCCTCACATCTCGAAAGGCAGCAGGTATTTTGCCCTGATCTACTTGGAGAGGAAGTCATGAGGGGATGCTCTTACCCACATTTGGCCCCCTGACCCCTGTATGCCTTTCCTCTTACTTTTAGCAAAATAATTGGAGAAAGCATTGGAGAGGAATTTCACGGTCATCCTCTTTGCTCTTTTCTGGCCTCTACTGGTATTGTTTCTTTTCCTGTGGTCTCATTTAGTGCACTCCACCTTGGTATTAGACCCCAATCCAGATCTTCTCTCACCCATTCAGAATACCTCACCCAGACATTCAGGCCCTCAGATTGACCACTTGTTTTCTGCACTTCCAATGATGGCTTGTAAATCCAGGCTTTATTTCCCAGTAATCCACATTCTTATATCATCCCAAAGACCATCTACCTGGAAGGTTCACAAAAGCAAGTGAAAAGGGTTTTCTGTATCACCTTGCCAGTGGAATCTGAACCCTTTCTCAGCTCCTCATCCAGCTGTTTTAGACTTTCTGCCTTCCCTTTTTCACAGCAGGGCCAATTACTCTACTATAAAAGTCTAGCTTGCTACCATTTCAAGTTTTCATGTTGGGAGAAATCGATTGTCCATCACCTCTTAGATTATCCAGGGCTTTCTTAAGGGCACTTTTCTATTTGGGCCTCCCCCTTAAGCATCACTGTTCTGCTTTGGATATTACTATTCTACTGAAAGCCATTACTGAACATCCATTTGAACCTGCACCCAAGATGAATGTAGGGTTTCTAGCTTGGAAAAAAAATGTTTGTGGTGGCAATCACTTCAGCCCAGAGAGTATCTGAACTACAGGCCCTGTCTTTTAAACCCCCCTTACCTTATTTTTCATAAGTATGGGGCATCTTTGTGGACAAACCCATCTTTTATTCTTAAGGTGGCTGCAAAGACTTCACTAAACCAATCTGGCAGTCTGATAGTTTTCTTTCCAAATTTTGCCAGCAAACGGGAGTACATGCTGCACCTGCTGGTGGACATGCATCTTTAGCTTTGTTTTTACAGCCATCATGCTTAAAACATTTGAAAGTCTGATCAAATTTGTCATTCTCAAAAGCAAGTCTGGGGCAAGGAGTCTATAAAGGTGTTTTATTTAGATGGTTATTCGACTGTATCTCATTTGTATGTAAGAAGGGCCTGATCTTGCCCAAACCTATTAAAGCTCATTCGACTAGATCTGCGTCTACTTCTACTGCCTTATTGTCAAGGGCTTCTATCAATATTTGTGCTGCTACCACTTAGTCCAATGTTCATAAAATAATTTCTCATTATAAATTGGATTTACTCTCTAGAGATAGGTTTGCCTTTGATTCAGCTGTCCTCCAGAATATCCTTCAAAGAGACCACTCCAGTTGTTCACTATCTGGAGACTGACACTGTCAGGTACGAACTTTATGTACTTTCCATAGCTATAGATCTGTGCTGTCTGCCTCTATCCTTCAACTTCCCTCCCTCATTCCCCCCTTCCTTCCTTTTGTGTGTGTATGTATATATATATATATATATATATATATATATATATATATATAAAGCTAACTTTATGCATTTAAGGGTTCTGTGTTTTTTGAAATGGATAGAATCTTGTACATTTTAGATTTGCAGGAAAACTTGATCTGAGGCAATGTTGGGAACAGTAGAGGATTATGGATAAGGGGACGAACTTGATGTTTGGATTCAGAGTCTAGAGTGGGCGTAGTCAGATCTGAAGATCCATCTGTTGAGGAAGCATGGAAGCAGACAACACAAATCTATCATTATGTTCAGTACATACATTTTGGTTATTGGACTTATTGTAAGGAAGTCCTTTTTTCAGAGGCACAGGTTATTTTTAAGAGTATGACATCCAGGTCCATGGATGCAATAATTCCTCTGTACTCTGCTGTCATCACGCCAGTCATTAAGTATAATGAACATTTTGACATTTACCTGTCAGAACACTTTACCACAAACATAATGACCACTGCACTTTGTCACTGGAAAGAAATCCTGAACCATAAAAACTATACAGACCATCTCAAAGCCTTGTCAGTTGTCTTGGAAATCCTACAGCCTGTAAAAGGTAAACTCTGTCTGTCTTACATGCAGAGACTTAACAGACCCTATCCTGGCAGACCTTTTGCATATTTGTAAGTCCAATGGTAGTGTAAATACCAGCTATAAGGATCTCAAATCTGTTTTGCAACAGAAATCTGACACTTTGGAGGGATATATGTGTATTAGAGAGGATACCACTTCTGTGGAGCAGACTTCTCTCCACATACTCCTTAGTGTACTCAAATACTTACTCTCTCCAAATGTAATTTGGATGAATGGATGGGAAACTGCAGAGACACTCTTGGTTTTGTTCCCATGTCCCTCAGGATAGGGACAGCAAGTAAATATCCCAACGGTGCCTGTTTAAGGTCTGCCCATCTCTGGGCTATTCATACACAAAAAAAGGGCTAAAAGCTACCATGGGAATGTGATGCTAAGCTTCTCAAGATCCTCCCAGATCAGTAGCCTTGTTAAGTCTCTGTGAACCTGTGGAACAAGTCTTAGAATTCCTCTCATAGGCTAACAGTATTACTTCACTTCATGGGACCAGACAACACACCAGGTTGCTTTTTCATCAGTGCCAGTTATGCACTGTCTGAGCTGCTCCTTAAATTATTCAACCTCAGCTTGTCTACAGGGGTTATGCTTGATGCCTGGGGAACAGCCGCTGTGACTCCTGTATACAATGGTGGGCCCTGTAAAGACTCATGATCATGTTGATGATAATACCCATTTGTTAACTAGTTAGGCCCCCTGGATTATTATCCTGTTTCTGGGGTGACCTGGGAGCAGTGCCTGGTTAAGTGACTTGCTCAAGGTTACACAGTAGGCAAATGAGGACTTGTACTACAGGAATTAGTTCCTAGCCTTAACCCACTTTACAAACTGCTAGGGAGTTTAGGGTCTGAGCCTGTTGGCCTCACCAGCCTTGTATGCAACGTCATGGAATGTATTGTAGCAAAACTCATTTATGCAGATATAAGCAATGTAGTTGAGAACTAGGACTTGGTCAAGGCATTTAATATTACTCCCAATGCTGGAATCATTGAAAAAAAAAATAAATATAATGAGAGCTCCTGTGTTGTCTCATCTGTTGCAAATTAGCTACCCTAAAGATCCCAGGTTGTGAAAGTTTCTTGTACATTCTGAATGTAAAATTATAAAGAGTGGGGTGTCATAGGGTTCCATGGAAGGCCATCTTATGTTTGGCATTTATTTTGCAGACATTCAAGCCAATATACCAGAAGTTTGGTTGACAGTTTGCTGAGGAATGCAAGCTGGGTACTGTTATCTGCTTATCCACCGATACCAAACAGCTCCAGCAAGGGTTTGAATAAGGACATGCCCAGTTTAGTGAAAATGCTCTAAAGTTAAATACAGAAAAGTGCATTATATTACCATTTGGCAGAAAAAGCTGCTCCCACCTCAGATGTTATAAATGGTACTTTTCTTCATACAGAGGTGGTCATAAGAGACCTGAGTGCTTATGTGGGCAACGCGCTCATTTAATCATTGTTTCCACCATAGTCTGGATATCCTTCCAATTTGGCCAAGTTAATTACCAAGGGAATATTTTTGAGAGCCAAAGAAGTAATTTTACCCTTGTAATCTTTCTTGTCAGACCCATCATGAAATACACTGCACATTTTGGTATGTATAAATGCAAGTATATTACTCCACTGGAAAGGCCCCAGAGATTACTGACCAAGAAAATTTAAAGGATTTGAAACATTCATCTATCTTGAAAGATTAGCATGACTTTCCTTATACTCAGTAGCACTAACTTTCTGAGCCGTGGAAGACCAAATCCTATTTGACTTCCTATGTCTTTGCTTAAGCAGTGCCTCTACTAACACCCACACCAGAGACTTAAGTCTGCATGGTAACATTAACAAGCCTTGCTAGATGGATAGGTTCATCACACAGCATTTTTCTCAGGTTATGGAATAAGTTTCCTCTATAAGTTTAACAAAGCGCTAATGTTAAGTTGTCTATCTCGCCTTCATTCTTGCTGGATGGGTTTGGAGCCGATCCTCGGCTCCGACTCGGCCAATACTAAAGCTCGAGAGCTAATTCCACTGGCTCGAGGCTCCCCCATATCCCACAATGCTAGGCGGTAACTCCCCAGATCTCGTTTGCCGCTTAGCTGACGAGGTGCTTTTCCAACCGGCTCTGCAGGTTAGTTAATTTTCTAAAGTTTTAGTCAAACTTAGACCCCCTTTAAATTAGTTTTTGGTAGTATTTTAGTTAGTTACTTATTTGTTAGCACTCCCTTACAAATATCTTTCCCTTTCCTTAAATTTTTTCCAAGGGTTTTTCCCTTAGGTCTTAGGCCCCTTCCCACCCCTCCTAGTAGTCGGAGTGTGTGTGTTTTCTTTGTTAATTAAGTTAATTTAATTTAATTTTTAGTGTAATCTGTGTGTTTGTGTGAGTGATTGCACTAGTGTTGTCACTTTAGACAATGTCTAAAGAATCGAAGGTCTCAGGTTTTAAGAAGTGTGACTTGTGCTGTCAGAAGATGTCTCTGACAGACGGTCACACTTTGCCTGGGACCTTTACACCTGCAGGACTCTTGTGCTGTCTGTCACGGTTTCAGCCCTAGAGTCCTGCAGGAACGTAAAAACAAATTAATCTTGAGGGGCTTATTGAAGCCCGAAGGTCCCCCGACCCGGTCTCTGTCGGGGAAACCTTCCAAACCCTCCAGGCAGTCGGCTCCAGCGTCTGAGCCATCCTCCGGAGGTTCAAAGACCGTTCATACGGTTCAGACATCGGCTCCGGCCAGAGCTGATGATCCTAGACCTGCCATACACACCGTGTCCTCGGCTCCGGCCGGAGCCGAGACAGACAAGTCGAAGTCTGTTCCGATACCCTTGTTGGAACCGACTACTAGAAAGAGATCCAGGTCTCCTATCGGCTCCGTTCATTCGGCTCCAGCGTAACCGCTCTTGTCTGAACGGAGCCATAGGTCACACTCCTCTAGGTCCACCAGACTTTCGGACCATGATTTGCAGAGGGTGGTGAGTAGACTTCTTAAGTCCGAGGCAGTGGCCCAGATGTTACACAGCCCGACTCAACAGTCGATGGCTACCCCCGTTCCACTAAATATTCCTCCTCTGACTCTCTTGAGTTCGGAGCCGGTGCTGCTCGGAGCCGAGACTGTGGGAGCATCGGAACCAATACCTTTTCTTTCGGTGCCGTCGTCTGCTCCGATTTCCTCCTTGGAGGGATCTTGGCGCTTCCCGGGGCGAGTGGCATCGACCCTTGTCCCACCCCGCTCTCCCACTCGGTGCTTCGGCGATGGTTAGTTCGCCCGACATCGGCAGCCATCCTTGTCGGTGCCGGGGAGGTTTGGCTCTTGAGATCTCTGGCCCTGCCTGACGGGGGTGCCTTTGAGGTCATGCGGAGCGTGTTGGAACCAGGTTCTACTCCACAGTCTGCTCCATCAGCCCCTCCCTCCACAGTGCCTGCAGTGATTTCTTCTCACCCCCTTGCTTCGGACCGTAGAGAATCTGCGCCTCAAGTATCCCCAGTGGGAATTTCCTCCTCTTCCGAGGCCTCTCCTGTCCTTGCAGAAGAACCCCCTAGGAAGAGACAGTGCAAGAGGAAGCACATTGACTCCCCTGAGTCTGTCACCTCTGACACTGATTTGGAGGATTCTGAGGGTTCCCCTCATTCCCCCTCTGAAGATGTCTCTTTTGCAGACATACTCAAAATCTTGAAACAGAGGGGGAAATGGCCAGCCCTTAACCCTTCAGAGGACGAATCAGTGTACCTTGAGGCGTTTGGTTCTCGACCTTCCACCTCCTGGGTGTCCCCTCCCTTTGACCCCCTCATGGAAGTGGTGGCGAGGAAGGCTTGGGCGGCTCCTGACTCGGTGGAACCCACCCCTAGGAGGCCAGACAAATTTATCACTACCCCCAAACACAAGGAGTTTTTGTCCAAAGGTGTCTCTGTGGATGCCATGGTGGTGGCTGCAGCCACCAAGAAGGAACTAGCGGATCCTTCGGTACCTGTACATCCTCCTAATAAGGAATCTAGGACCATGGACAGGTACGGTAAGCGGATGTTCTCATCAGCGACCTTTTCTATGCGTTCGCTGAATTACCTGTGTCATTTCACTCGTCTCCAAAGGGACTTGCTCAAGGATATGAGTGAAGTGTTGAAGGACCCATCAGCTGTGGGGTTTCAAGATAGGATGAGCTCCCAGCTGGCGACCCTTAACTCAGAAGTCAACTCCTCCATGCGCTTGATTTCGTATGCGGCTGATGGGGCGAGCAGGGCCGCAGGTACAGGGGTGGCCTTACACCGCCATGCCTGGATGCGGCTATGTAGCTTTGCGGACCTTTTCAAGGCGTCCTTCACTAACTCCCCTTTTGATGGATCATCTCTCTTTGGTCCACAGGTGAAGGATACTCTGACAAGGTGTGAGGTAGAAGGTAAGACTCTTTCTGCCGTTGGAGTCTGTTTTTCTACCCCCTTCTAGGCCTTACCCCAAAGGTCAGAAGGGGGGGAAGATGTGGTTCCGCAAACAACTACAGGGAGTCTTACCTGATTATGAGTCGTTCCCTCTAGAGGCAGAGGGGGGAACAATAATAATAGACGCCGTCCTAGAGACAGAGGGGGCCCGCAGAATCAGGGTAGTTGAGAAACTTTCTCTGACAAACCCTTTCAGCACCCCTGAGGGGCTGCCCGACTGTCAACCTTCGGAGGCAGTCGGGGGAAGATTATCTCTGTACCCAAAAGCCTGGCTTTCCCTTACTCAAGACAAGTGGGTACAGTCTATCATATCCGAAGACTACAGAATTCCATTCATTCACATCCCAAAACAATCCAGAAACTCCCTTCCAGACGTTCCACCCAGTCAAAGGGAGCAAGCAGCACTAGAAATTTCAAAGCTGCTGGCAAAAAGAGCCATTAAACCAGTTCCAGCAGACCAACAAGGATCCGGAATCTACTCCAAATTCTTTTTGGTTCCAAAGAAGACAGGGGACTGGAGACCCATTTTGGATCTCAGCAACTTGAACAAGTTTGTCAAGAAAACAAAATTTCGGATGATCACGCTGCAGTCCATTCTGCCCTTTCTGGGTCAGGACAACTGGATGTGCTCTATAGATCTCCAGGATGCGTACTATCAAGATGAACAGACGATCCAGGAGATTTCTCCGCTTCAGGCTAAGAGCCAGTCATTTTCAGTTCAGGGCCCTGCCCTTTGGTCTCACTACAGCCCCCCGAGTGTTCACCAAATGCATGGCAGTGGTCGCCGCTCATTTGAGGGGCCAGGCATTCCAGGTGTTCCCGTACCTAGACGACTGGCTCCTGACTGCCACCACCAGGCATCTACTTCTTTTAGCCAGAGACTACACTTTACGAACCTGTCAGACTCTAGGCATCTCTGTAAATTACAAAAAGTCTGTCTTGTCGCCTTGTCAGTCCATTACCTTTATAGGTGCAAGATTAGACACAGTCAGTCTGTCAGCCAGACTCACGGAACAAAGGGTAGCAGACATCCACAAGCAGGTCTTTCTTCTATTACGACACAACAGGGTCAAGGTCAGACTGGTGTTGAAAGTCCTAGGGATTATGGCGGCTATTCCTCTCCTCCCCATGAGGATCCTTCAGTGGATGCTTTTCACTCAGTGGTCATTTCAACTTCTTCCAATGTCCCACACTATCAGCATAACTCAGTCATGCAGGAATCATCTTTCTTGGTGGGTCACATCTCTCCAACTTTTTCTAGGGAGACCTTTCATTCCCTCGTCCCCGGCTGCAGCTCTGACCACGGACGCCTCCCTGATCGGGTGGGGAGGGCATTACCAGGGCAGGACAGTCCAGGGCATGTGGCAGCCGATCGAGTGCCACTTGCACATAAATGTTCTGGAGATGAGAGCAGTGCTTTTAGCATTGCAAGCCCTTCAGGACTCTCTTCCCAAGGGAACTATAGCAATTCAGACGGACAATATGTCCGTAGTGTGGTGCATCAACAAGCAAGGTGGGACCAAATCTTATCCCTTATGTCGAGAAGCACTCAGACTGTGGCAATGGGCGATCTCTTCTCAGCGTTTCCTGATAGCAACGCACATTCCCGGCAAGTCTAATGTGATAGCAGGCAGACTGAGCAGAGCAATTCCTATGCCTCACGAGTGGTCTCTGAAGAAATCAGTGTTGGAAAAAGTTTTTCGAACTTAGGGCCAACCTTGCTGCGATCTTTTTGCCACTCCCCAAAACAGCAAGTGTCCCGATTTTCTTCACCCTCTTTCCCCTACCAGGTCATCCCGTCAGAGACGCTCTAGTTCACGATTGGCCTCCGGGACTCCTGTATGCCTTTCCCCCCTTCCCACTGATACCTCAGCTGATTTAGAAAGCCATCGCTCTGAAGGTCTCAATGATCCTCATTGCCCCTTATTGGCCTCAACAGGTTTGGTTTCCCTTTCTTCACCATTACCTTTTGGTGCAACCATGGCATCTGGACCCAGTTCCAGATCTCTTGACCCATCAATCGGGTCAACTGCACCAATCCCTTCCTTCTCTGAACCTCACAGTGTGGTTTCTCCAATTCCAACCTTAGCCAGGCTTCCATTAATATCTCACTCAGAGATATTTTGATAGCTTCTCATAAGTCTTCTACCCGGAAGATTTATAGCAGCAAATGGAAACGTTTCTCCTTCTGGGCAGCGTCGAGAGAAATCGATCCTTTTACTGCACCTATTCAGTCCATTCTGGATTTCCTAGCTAAGCTTTTCCAAGCAGGCCCTTCTCCTTCTACTATCAGGGTTCAATTGGCGGCTATATCTAATTTTCATGTGGGTGTGTCAGAGTCTACTATTATGTCTCACAAACTCTGTAAAGCCTTTTTGAAAGGAGTCTTTCTTCCTAAGCCCCCTATCAAGGATCCACCTCCTCCATGGGATCTGAATTTGGTTCTAGCATCATTGATTCTACCCCCCTTTGAACCTGCGGCTTCATGTTCTATGAAGTTGTTGTCTTGGAAAATGCTTTTTCTAATAGCCATCACTTCAGCTAGAAGGGTATCGGAACTCCATGCTCTATGCTGTAGTCCGCCGTATTTACTTTTTCACAAAGATAGAGTATCCTTGCGCACTAATCCATCCTTTTTGCCCAAAGTGTCCTCTCAAGCAAATTTGAATCAAACTATTGATCTCCCAGTTTTTTTCCCCGACTATGTCAACAGGTCAGAACAGAAACTGCACTGTTTAGATGTTCATCGCCAACTTAGGTATTATTTAGACAGAGCTAAGCAGTTTAGAAAATCAGACCAACTGTTTATTTCATATGCGGAAGGCAAGATGGGCCTTCCAGTCACTAAAGTGTCACTTTCTAGATGGCTTACTTCTACGATTACCTCTATTTATGAGATCAGACACCAACAGTTGCCCTCGAAGCCTAGAGCTCACTCTACTAGGGCCTTAGCCACATCCATAGCTTTTCAGGATAGGCTTCCTATTGACTCTATTTGCTCAGCAGCCACCTGGGCTTCCCCTCATACCTTCATTTCTCATTACAAGTTGGACATAGCCTCCAGAGACCGGGCCAACTTTGCTTCCACTGTTCTCAAGAGTCTGTTCCGATAGGCCACCCGGGACAAGGTGCTAGGGATGCGGTCCCATCCAGCAAGAATGAAGGCGAGATAGACAACTTAACATTAAGAAGTTATGTACCTACCATAACGTTCCATGTTAGTTGTCTTCTCACTTCTTTCTTCCCTCCTTCCCCCTAGCCTGGACAGACCTAGAGGAGATTGTCTTGTGACCTTTCAATTCTTTTCTCCCAAGCTCTACCACCTCTATATTTTTTTTCCCTCTGTTAGGTTTAGGACACCTCACAGTCAGCCTTATAGAGGTGGGTTACCCTTCTCCATGTTATGGAGTATTTTCTTGCTTGGCCTAGCTTTCAAACGAGATCTGAGGAGTTACCACCTAGCATTGTGGGATATGGGGAGCCTGTGGAATTAGCTCTCGAGCTTTAGTATTGTCGGAGCCGAGGATCGGCTCCGAACCCATCCAGCAAGAAAGAAGGCAAGAAGAAGACAACTAACATGGAACGTTATGGTAGGTACATAACTTCTTATTCTGTCTACATTTTTAAGGCTATTGTTGATGGCTGGATGGGTAAACATAAATTTACAGCGTGCGTATTATGGAAGTCCCTGCTTGATTCGGGAGATTAGCATTATTAATTGCTTGAGAAGGATCGCAAGAACTTTTTAAGTTTGTCTATTTAAATGTGTATATGACTAGGCATTGTATTGTCTCCTTGGCCACTTGACTAGTATTATTCCTAAGCTCCTGTATTCCACTGTCCTTGTATAAGAAGCACTCTAGAACATAACATTTCAAGTAAAGGAGGTCTTTTGAAAAGAAGCAAGCCTTCTGAGATGGCAGAGGAAAGGATAAAGGGCAGGCAGCAATCAGTATCACTGTCACTATTGGATACCTGTAGGCAGTGCTAATAGTTCTCCCAAAATAACTCTGTTCCCCTTTTACTTGCCTGACTTCTGCCATCATGAGTGGGATGCTATCCCACCTCAGAGCAAACTGGTCAACAAAGCCAGACATTTATGGGGAGAGCATGTCATGAGGCTTCAAAATAGAATTTGTTGTCAATTTTCATTCCTCAGCTGATTTGTTCTGATCCAATCATTGGGTCTGACTCTGCCGTTACACTAGCTCGTGGCCTCCAAAAAACTCTATCTCCTTTCCTACCCTTAATGCATCAATCCCTAATATCCCTCAGAACTCGTTTGCCACTTTTGCATCTAGACATGAGCTCTTGATTGTAGAGTGAAAGATGAGTCTTTAAATGGTATTTCTTACTAAAAAACTACTACCTTTAATTTTTAATTTTATTTTCACATTAGTATTGCTGATATCCTTAGAGTTCATACACCTTTGAGTGTACCTTTTTTCCTACCATTGTTGGTAGGCCTTGGAGTTTCATGGAAGCAGATGTGGTGAGGATGATGAGGAAATTCTTCACGGAACAAATTCAAATGGGAATTCTTATAGCTCCTACTCGTTCTGGTTAGGAGATCCGATCATCTCCTACGCCACCCATTGCTTCTCCTTCTCTAATCCAACTTATTGTTTGAGCCCTCTGATCTGAGCATTCTGGGCCTGTCTGGTTTGCATCCGAATACTTCTCTGAGTGCACCAGCTCCAACATGCTAGGAGCTGGATAACTCTTGAAGCTGAAGCATCCCTGTCAGATCCAGGAGGTTGGAGTCTAATCCAAGTTTTCAGAGCAGCTGTTCCTCTCGAAGCCTAGGCACTGGACAGCTCGCCTACAACTTCTGCCTCATGTGGGTTGTTCTCAGAGCAGAAGGACGTAACTGGCCAGAAACTTGCTTTCTTGGCTCCGTTGTCTTCCTTCTCTCTGGTGCGATCTGCCTTTGAGGTTGTGAAAGAGTGTTCTCTGCTCTATCAGGACAGATGGGTCTTACCCCCTCGGATCCCACCCTGGGCTTCTCAGATGACTTTGCACCATGAGTCCCAACATATCCTACAGGGACAGCCAACTCACAGCATCCCGACTACCCAGCAGGCTATCCTAATCTCTTCTGATACTTCACCGGACCACCCCACCACAGAATTCCCTAGGAAGAGAAAGTGCAAAAGGAGGCACTTGGACTCTTCTTAAGAGTCTCACTGGGGATACTAACTTTGATGGAGAGGGTTCCCTAAATTCTCCACCCAATTGCGCCTGATTTGGAGACATTCTAGAGATTCTTAAGCAGAAGGGTGGCTGGTCTTCCCAAGAACCTTATTCAGAGGAATCAGTATTTCTAGAAGCTTTTGAAGCTGGCCTGTCTACCTCCTGGGTTACTCTTCCCGCCAACAAGCTCATTGATGTAGTCCCTGAGCGGGCATGGAAGGAACCTGATATGGTTGAGCCAATCCCCAAGAGGCCCGACCAGATTCTGGCTCCAGCAATAGGAAGAGAATTTTGAGGTGAAGGAGTGCCAGTAGATGCCATGGTCGTGGTGGCAGCTACATAGAAGGAACTTGTGGAACAGAGTTCCACTGTCCATCCTCCTAACAGAGAGTGTAGGGAAACTGATGGATTTTGGAAGCGTGTTTATGCTTCAGTGACCTTTGCACTGAGATTGCTAACTATCTGGCACATTTTACAAGACTTCAGAGATTTTAAGAGCTATTGAAATCTCTTTCTAGAACCGAAACTGCTGAGCCAAATTGTTCAGTAGTCTCTTAGTTGGCTACCCTACAAGCTATATCTAATTCATCCATGAGCCTTATCTCACACCCTGCATAAGATGCGGCAATGGCCGGAGGTTCAGGTATTTCCATCAGGAGGCATTCCTGGATGCACCTGTGTGATTTTGTGGTGCCCTTCATAGGTTCGTAGGTAGGTACTAGGCTATCGGTCCAAGGGCCTAAGTAAGCCTAGCTAACAAAGTTCCCTGGCTTACCGTACCTAAGAAAGTTCATTTCCTGTGGCCCTGTCGAGCAGAGCCACAAGTGATCCCCAGGGGTGTATTTCTTATTACCCATCCACTCGTCAAGATTTTTCTTGAAGAGTGTTAATGAGGAACTTTGCTCGACATAGATGGTTAGCTTGTTCCAGAGTATGGTAAGTCTCTGGGACAGGAGTCTATCCTTCCAACATGTCTGGTTTATTGTGGTGACGAGGTTTAGGTCCCTAGAGCGTGTAGCTCGGAGGGATTGGGATTTCTTTCGGTGTAGCATGTCCAACAGCTCTGGGTTTGACATAGCTTTATATGTTAGGCAGAGATCACCTCGGAGTAGGCGATATGCTACAGAGTAAAGCTGGAGTTTTTTGAGACTGTCTGCATAGGGCATCTGTTTGAGGCCAGTAATTCTCTTTGTGAGGTACTTCTGTGGCCCTTCCAGCTGCTGCAGAAGTCTTATGAGGTGCATTCTAGAAGGGGCATTGTACTCTATAATGGGTCTGAGTGTCGAGTAGAGGGGAACAATGAAGTCTTTTTCTGGATGAAAACCCTTTTGTGATGAGGTGTGCCACATAGAAGGATTTCCTGACTATTGTGGCAATGTGATTATCAAAGGAGAGACTACTGTCTTAGTGAGGCCCTTCTGTAGAATGTCCACAGTTGGGGACTCGACTATAGCACCTAGTTTGCAGTCATCTGCGAACTTTGTTAGCCAGATGCCTTCTGTGTTAGCCTGTACTTCAGAGAAGTAGATACCAAACAGGATAGGTCCCAGGACTGAACCCTGTGGTACTCCACTTGTCACTGGTTTGAAGTCAGATTTGGAGTCTGCAACTTTTATAGTGTGGGCTCTGTCAGTGAGCAGTCCTCATTTGTTAATGCTCCTTTTGACAGGACTTTTTTGTTTGACCCCACAGTGAAAAGGACACATTCTCCAGGTGTGAAAAAGATGGAAAGACCCTCTTTGCAGTGGGCGTATGTTTTTTGACCCCTCAAAAGACCTTTGCAAGGTGTTAACAGGGAGGTCAAAAAATTGTGGTTCAGAAGGTCCCAGGGTCCTTTCCAGGACGTGTGGAGATAATTCCCCCAGAGGCAGTGGGGGGGAGCTATAACGGAAGGCAATGTCCCATGGCAGAGGAGGCCCGCAAAACCAGTGGTCTAGAGATTCCTTTTCCAACAGACCCTTCCAGCACTCCTGAAAGGAGGCCTGATGTCTCACCTCTGGAGACAGTTGGGGTCACTTATCTCTGCACCAGAGAGCTTGACTAGATATAGCAAAAAAATAATTGGGTGCAGAGAATTCTTTCCATCCAGAGGTTATATAATTCTCTTTTCCCTACCTCCTCCATTGTTAAGAAAATTTCCTGACTTTCCAGTCAGAGGAAAGCAGCAGCACTAGAAATCCAAAAGCTGCTAGAAAAATGTCATCCAAGAGGTCCCTCCAGATCCAATAGAATCTGGAACTTGCTCAAGATTCTGTAGTCCCAAAGAAAACAGGGGACTGGAGACCAGTTTTGGATTTTAGTATACTGAGCAAGTCAGTTTAGCACACAAAGATGTTCTTCGTGTTTCACTGTTGCAGTCATCACATTTGGGTTATCTGCTTGTAGTAGTCCTCAGTCGGCCTGATTAACAAAGTCTTGGGTCCTGCATCGGTTGCTGTCTCTTCTTCCGTGACGTCAGGTTGTCAGGGGTATAAAACATGCAGCTGATGCAATTACCCCAGTCTTTCTTGCTGTGCGGTGGCTGAAGCAGAAGCAGTTCGCAAGTGCTGGTCGGCTGACTCCAGAAATTTTCGTTTTCGAGTTTCAGAACCAAAATCTTCAACTAAAGCCAAGTACCCCGCTTGGGAAGCTTTTTCTTGCTCCTTACTGATGTCAGTAAAAGTTAATAATTGCATTTCTTGTGGAAAGCAAATACCTCACAAAGATTTTCATTCGTACTGTATTCCTTGCCTCGGCCCTGACCACAACGTACCTTGCTGTCGGTTTTCTGCCTTATTTAACCAACGCACTATCCATCTGTATATTTACGCCTCTATATATTTGGGTTCTCTGTTCAGTTATCCAGATATGTCGTCGATAAGCCATCCGACTACCAGCATTCCAAAAAAACACAAAGATAAAGACAGAGGTAGGCCGCCTAGGTCCAAAGCTGTCAATGATGCTTGTCCTAAGCCAGTCGCCAGTTAACTGGTACTCACTGAGGTGCTTTCGCAGCCCCTGATTCCCACTACGTCTGATTCGCAGGCCTCTACTGAGACCCATTCGGAGTCCTGTATGCCGCGAGATGCTTCAGCTGTGGAACCTATGGATGTCTCTACCTTGGATAGGTCCGGAGCCGCTGTGCAGGCACTGGCTTCTGAGGGTGTATTCAGGCCTACGGACTTGCATATTAAACCGGCGCCACCTTCTTCTTTAAGGCCTAAAACTCGAACCATGCCTAGAAAACCGACGCCCAGGCCTCATGCTCAGGCCCCCATGCCTAAAAAACAAATGATAAGAATGGCTGAAGACCTTATAACTTTAATCAAGGGAAGCTAACCATCCTCTTCTAAGAGACCTACGACTGAATTTGCTTATGAATCTTCTGACCAGGATTCTGATATTTCTGTTTCTTCTGATGACCTGGGTTTACCCTTATCTACTTATGAGGATTCTGATGCAGAGGACTCTATTCCCTCTGCTTCCCCTCCAGAGGATTTCTCTTTTGGTGAAACCTTGCATACTCTAAGGGAGCATTTCCACTGAGAAAGCCAGGATTTCTCTGATTAGAAAAAGAGGCTCAGGGACTTTTTACTCCTGTCTCAGCATAGGCTTTTAGCTATCCCTCCTGTACAAGACATTGTTGATGCCTTTTCGAAATCTAGTTTGACCCCTGATTCTTTGCCTGCTGCTCCCAGGAAACCTGATAGATATTACAGGGTTCCTGATTCTCACAAGTTCCTTTTTAAAAGTCCTATTGCGGATCCTGAGACTATTTCACAGGGAGCCAAGGGCATTAAGGCTTCTACTGCCAAAAATCCTACCCCTTCTGAAGAGACTCCAGGGTGCTGGATAGATGAGGTAAGAAGGTATACACTTCTGCAACCTTGGCCATTAGGGCCTTAAACTGTCAGTTTCATATGTTAAAGTATCAACAACATATTATTGGATTGCTTAAACAGAAAATTATTTTGATTCCTGACTGTGCTGAAAATAAGGATTTACAGGATTTAATGCATTCTGCTTAACAGGTTGGAAAACATACTTTGCAATGTGTGTTTGATTCTTTAGAGGCTTCTTGCAGGGCTCCTGTCACTGGGTCTGTACTTAGAAGGCATGCTTGGCTTAAGGAGCAATCTTTGCCTGATCACGTTGAAGCTAAATTGTTGGATGCTCCCTTAAATCGGGACCACCTGTTTGGCAACAAAGCAGAGGAAGTTCTTAAAAAGATGGAAGATAAAGCTAAATCTATGCAAACTGTTAAAGATTTCTTACAAGTTCAGCCTCCAAGATTTAGTAGGCATTGGCCCTCTAAGAATTGGTCCTTTCCTGCCTCTTCCAGGCCTTCTCAGTCCAAGCCCAGTCCCATGGTACGCACAAGACTAAGTAGTGGGGGGCTTCCGCTTCCAAATCTGAGTGAAGTAAGACCCCCCCCCCCCTATGGAAAGCTGTCTCAGTGACTTGACTTTAAAACTTCTAAGCACTTCTCAACTGACTGCTCCTTTAGAGGGAAAGATTGGTCTGCAGGCCAAAAACTGGGAACTCATTACCCAGGACAAATGAGTTTTATAGTGTCCCAAGGGTACAGATTTCACTTCCACACTTTACCAACCCCAAACGGTTGGCCAAATCTACCCCCAAATCAGTGGGCAGAGGCTTAAAAGCAAGTACTCTGTCTTTTAAGCATAAAGGCTATTCAAACTGTACCACAAGAGGAAAAAGGACAAGATTTCTACTCAAGACTTTTCCTGGTACCCAGAAAAGACAATTCATGGTGTCCTATCCTGGACCTGTCTATTCTAAACACCTTTTGGTAATTCCAAAATTCAAGATGCTGACTTTTCACTAGTTGCTTCCTATGCTAGGAAAAGATGCCTGGATGGCAATACTCAATTTAAAGGAAGCATACCTGCACATCCCAATCAGGGAATCTTGCAGAAGATACCTGTTTCAAAGCAGGCTACAAGCACTATCAGTTCTCTGCACTGCCCTTTGGCTTATCTACTGCACCCAGGGTATTCACAAAGTGCCTAGCTCCAGTCATTACATTTTGCAGGCAAAGACATATTCAAATATACCCATACCTGGATGATTGTCTAATTCAGGCAGAAAGCCAGGACATACTTTTGAATCATCTGGCTTTTGTGCAAAGGGTGCTAACTTGTCTGGGGTACACTATAAACGAAAAGAAATCACACCTGGTACCCCGTCAACAAATTATATTCCTGGGAGCAAGCTTGAATACAACTTCCCAGATGGCTTTCCTCACCCCAGATAAACAAATTCACCTGACAACCTACTTCAAACCAGTGGCCACGAAAACACTGTTATCTGCAAGACAAATATTGCAAGCCTTGGGGTTCATGGCCTCCTGCATTCTTCTAATTCCATATGCAAGACTGCATATGAGGAAACTACAATGGTATCTAAACAGCCTATGGTGTCGACATTCTCAGGATCTAGAAGCAATGATTCTTATCATACCTTGCCTATGCTTGGAATTTCTTTGGTGGGCAGAGGCTTGCCACCTAAACAAGGGACTACCATTCACTCTACCCCCTGCCGCCCAGACCCTAACAGATGCATCAGACTATGCACGGGGGGCTCATCTGGCAGGGAAGTGCATTCAGGGCAAATGGAACCCAAGTGAAATGCACCTGCATATCAATCAAAAAGAAATGCTAGCTGTCCAGAATGCAGCCTTCAAAGACCACATTCTTCCAGGACAATTAATGGTAAAGACTGACAACACCACTGTTATGTGGTACATAAACAAGCAGGGGGGGTACCCATTCTTTTACCCCCTCTGCAGACAAGCCATGGCGTTGTGGAACACAGCCTTGAGCTACCAAGTTCATTTACAAGCTCAATTCCTGCCAGGAAAACTAAATACACTGGCAGACGGACTAAGCAGAAACCTCATGGACCCACACAAGTGGAAATTGAAACCAAAGATTTTCAGCATGTTGACAAACAAATGGGGGAGTCCAGATATAGACCTGTTTGCCTCCCCTCAGAACTACCAGTTGGACAAATTTTGCACAAGGACTCCCCATAAACTGGCTTGGAAAGTGTATGCCCTGTCCTTCAGCTGGAAAAACCTATCAGTTTATGCCTTTCCTCCTCTGCCTCTCCTCTCCAAAGTACTGCTAAAGATCAAACAGGACAAACGAAGGACGATATTGATTGCACCAGACTGGCCACGCCAACACTGGTGTACCCCCTCTTGTGCAGTGTGTCACTGTTGGTCCCATGGCATCTGCTTCTGACCCCTATCCTGTTGTCTCAACAGGAGAATCAGATTCTGCACCCTCAGCTTCAAACCCTGAACCTAGCAGCCTGGCTAATTATTTAATCTCTCCCTTACCATCCCTCAGTAAACCAGTGATGGATATCATTTTAGAGGCAAGGAGGCCTAGTACTAGAAAATCTTATGCTGAAAAATGGAAAATATTCTGTGCCTGGAACCAATCTCAAGGGATGAGCACAGCAGCGCCCAACTTACCTCAGATTTTTCAATACTTAACTGACATGCTTCGCAAGGGAGTTTCTTTTTCCTTCATCAAAATTCACGCCTTAGCCATTTCAGATCATTATAACACAGCACCTCCCCTCTTCTCGCATCCACTGCTCAGAGGGGCCAGAAATTTCAGACCACCCAGGAGAGCCCCAACTCCAGCCTGGGACCTTAACCTTGTATTGGAGAAGCTCACTCTTCCTCCTTTCGAGCCAGCTGCTAGTGCAGATTTAAAATTCCTTTCTTGGAAAACTGCCTTTCTTTTAGCAATCATTAAAATTCCTTTCTTGGAAAACTGCCTTTCTTTTAGCAATCACTTCAGCAAGAAGAGTATCTGAATTACAGGCCCTTATGGCTGTGGAGCCTTTCATCATCTTTCATGCGGGCAGGGTGACCCTCAGAACCAATCCCTCCTTCATGCCCAAGGCGGTATTCAGTGTGGTTCTCAATCAGTCCATTCATTTGCCAACCTTCTTTCCCAATCCACAAATCAAAGGGGAACGGATACTGCACTCCTTAGATGTGCACAGGCAACTTAGGTTTTACTTGGACAGGATTAAATCTCAAAGGAAATCTGAACTACTGGTGGCATTTGCTGCAGGGGCAGAGGGGAAGGCTATCTCAAAGCAAACCATTTCTAAATGGATAGGCCATTGCATTTATTTCTGCTACAAGCACCATGGAAAACCTGTCTCACAGGGGATCAGACCCCATTCAACCAGGGCTGCATCTACCTCTACAGACTTCCTCAGAGGTGTTCCTACCAGGGACATCCTAGAAGCTGCTACCTGGAGTTCTGTACATACCTTCACCAAGCATTACCATTTGCCAGTTTTCTCCAGGTCCAGAACTGGCTTTGCCATGTAGTCTTGCAGGGTCTTATAGCTGGTCCTAATGTTATCTAACTTCCTCCTCCCATCCTTAGCTTTGGGAATCTACCCAAATGTGATGACTGCAACAGTGAAACACAAAGAACATAGTACAGTTGTGTACACTTACCATAAATGTTGATGTTAGAGTGTATTCACTGTTGCAGTCCTGGTTACCCTCCCTCCAAGCCCCCTAATTTCTTTGGCTATACCTCTATTATTCTTACTATGCTTAAAAGCTTTTTGTGGTATTTGCTTTTTTATTGGAGGTATATCCTTGTATATTTGTGTACATATGTTTTATTGCTTCCCATTAAGGGGGCACCTGACATCTGGGGCAAGAAAAACTGATGTAATGGCGTTGGCTGCATGTCTTGTACTCCTGACGTCACAGAAGAAGAGACAGCAACCGACGCAGGACCCAAGACTGTTAATCAGACCGACTGAGGGCTACTGCAAGCAGATAACCCAAATGTGATGACTGCAACAGTGAATACACTCGAACATCTACATTTATGGTAAGTGTACACCACTGTACTTTCTGAAAAGTCACAGTTCAGTACATTCTGCCCTTTCTGGGCAAGGACAACTGGATGTGCTGGTTACACCTTCAGGATGCGTACTATCAGAAGGTACTTGCACTTCTGGCTGGGCGCCAGTCACTCATTTCAGAGCAGTGCTCTTTGGCCTCACCACAGCCCCCAGGGTGTTCACAAAGTGCCTGGCAGTGGTAGCAGCTCACTTGAGATTGCAAGGTTTGCTGGAGTTTCCATATTTAGATGACTGACATATTACTGCCCCGACTAGGCATCGACTGATAGAAGCACACGATCGGGTGCTACAAACTCTTGAATTACCATAAACTTCAACAAGTCTTCCTTGCAGCTAACCCTTTCATTAGAATTCATAGGAGCAGTGTTCAATACAGTATCTATGGTAGCTTCTCTTCAATGATGAGGATGCAGGTCCGAAAAATAATTTACAGTACCAGAATTTCTTCTTGATTAATTCTGCAAGCCCTGGGGTCAATGTCAGTGGCAATAATTTTAGTTTCTTTAACAAGATTCCACATGAGAATTCTACAGTGGATGCCAGCAGTAAAGTGGTCAATAGTTTCTCAAGCCATGTTATCTAAGATGAGAATAACTCAAGTATGCAAAAGATTTTTGCTGGTGGATGTAATTGCAACAGTTATCACAAGGCCATCTTTTCATCCTCCCTCAGCCCAAGGCCATAGTGACCATGGACACATCCCAGATTGGGTGGAGAGGGTGTTCTGGAGGGAACAGTTCAAGGTACTTGGAGGCCAACTTTGCATATCAATGTTCTGGAGATGAGCGGTACTTTTGACAATGCAGGCGTTCCAAGACTCTCTTCCCCATGGAACAATTGCAGTCCAGACAGACATGTCAGTAGTTTGGTCCATCAACAAACAAGGGGGAACCGGATCTTATCCCCTGTCTCGAGAAGCCCTCAGAACGTGGCAATGGGCAATATCTTCCAACTGCTTTCTAATAGCAGCACATATTCAGGGGAATTCCAATGTGAGAGCAAACCTATCAGGTCTATCTTACTACCTCCTGAGTGGTCTCTCAACAACAAAGTCACAAAAATGATTGTCAGTGGGGCCAGCCATGCTGCAGTCTTTTTGCATCTCCCCTAAACAAGTGCAGCGGCTTTTATTTTGTCCATATCCCCCTGCCGGGGGAATCACCGAAGGATGCTGTACTCCATGATTGCCCCCCCCGGTCTTCTGTATACTTACCCTCTGACTCCCCAATTCCCAAATTCTTGCAGAAAGCAAACAGTCTGGTTGAAGAGCAAAGTCATCCTCATTACCTTACTGGCCTCAACAGATTTGGTTTCCCTTCCTTTGGCCTCGCCTACAATATCCACCTTGGAATTTGGATCCAACTCCAGTCCTTTTGTTCCACCTGACAGGCATGGTTCACCCAGATATTTCAAAGCTCACCCTAACATTGTGGTTTCTCCAATTCCTTTAATACCCAGACAGCCAATGCTCGCTTTCCCTCTTGATCCATACTTTTCTTCCCATAAACTTTCTACTAAGAAACTCTGCAGGAATAAATGGAAAAGATGTGTTGTTTGGACAAAGCAAAATCAAATTGACCCCCTTCTCAGACTCAGTTTAATTGGTTCTGGAATTTTTGGAGAGTTTATTTAATGGAGGTGCTAGTTCATCAACTATAAAAGCCCAACTTGCAGCAATTTCTAACTCATGTTGGATTTCAAATTTCTTCAGTGGCTTCCTCTAAGCTGTGGAAAGCTTTTTTTAAGAGGCACTGTCCTGCTAGGGCACCCTTATAAAGACCCCACTGTACCATAGAATTTAAATTTGATACTGCAAGCCTTAATTCATTCTCCCTTTGATCTGGCAGCTAGATATGATATTAAATTCCTGACCTGGAAAACTATCTTTCTAGCTGCAACTTCTTCTGCTAGAAGAATTTCAGAACTTGAAGCTTTATCATCTAAGCCTCCATATTTGATTTTTCATAAGGATAAGGTAACGTTACGTGCCAGTGTTTCCATTCTTCCTAAGGTGGTGTCAGAATCTAACCTGAACGAGTCCATTAACTTGCCAGTATTCTTTCCAAATTTTGAAAATAAAGGGGAATATATGCTGCATTTACTGGATGTCCATAGACAATTGCATTTCTACCTACAGGGAACAAAATAAATTAGAAAGATCAACTATTTATCTCCTTTGCACACAATTGAATTGGGTGAATTAGTTACAAAGATAACTCTAGCCAGATAGTTGACAGATTGCATTTGATTTGTGTGTAACAAGTTGAATCTACCTTTACCAAAACCTTTAAAAGTTCATTCAATTAGATTTTTGCTAACTTCTTTTGTGTTCTAGTCTCGAGTTTCTGTGGATGATATATGTGTGGCTGCAACTTGATCAGATCTTCATACTTTTTATCACTCATTACAAAGTTGATTTGGTCTTGAGAGAGAGAGAGAGAGAGCAGCTGTTGGCTCAACCATATTCGTGAATATCCTTCCTTAGAGTCCACTCAGGATTTTAGGTTGCAGGGGACTCTGTCTCATTAGTTGAGGAGTGAATGAAATTTGACAGCATCAGATAAAGAAGTTATGTACTCACCATAATGTTTCATCTGTGTTGTTCATTTTCATTCTTCCTCAGCTCCCCACCCAGCAACCCCCATCCTTTTTTAATGATCGACTCCTGGAGGAGTGAGTGGCTTCAAGGATATGACTGCTTTTTGTGTTGAGCTCCAGATATGGCATATTATATTGGTCTTCCTGTCAAGCAGCAAATACATGATGTTAGGGATTTGGTGTATTATAGGTAGGGAAGGAAGCTAGAGTGTTTTTTTGAGGTCATGAGTTAGTGAATAGCAGAGTCTAATCCCAAACCCATTAGTATAGGAAGAATGAAAATGGACAACACAGGTGGAACATTATGGTGAGTACAGAACTTCTTTTATAACCTTTTCCACTTTCTCGGAATGCCTTGCATCCTCCTAGAAGAGCATTTAGCAGAACTTGTCTTGGTTCAACTCTTTTCCGGTGTCAGAGTGAAAATGTTCCCCTTATAGGAGAAAGGAAAGGGATTTAATTCCAGGCTTTTTCAGTCTCAGGAAAAAAAATGGTCGTAGAAGAACTTTTTGATATCCTTCCAGGCTGAGCAAATTTGTCAAGGTAAACAAATTCATGATGATAGTTCCTCCAGCATTATTACTACTGCTTTTTCTGCAGACTTCTTTGCAAGTTTGGGTTGGGAGGGTGGCCTAATGGTTAAGGTGTTTGCTTTACAAATACAAGATGCAGGGTTTGAATCTCACAAGGGATAATTATCTATGAATCTATGAAGTCTAAAGCTAACAGATGTTTACCTAAATATCCACACCCCTAGGACCACAGATGATTCTTAATTTGGAGCAGGATACTAACATTGCCAATTCACTACCCTACTCTGTGTTGGTCACATTGTGGAGAGACCAACGTGTTACCACCAGTTTTTTGCTGAACAAAGGACCTAGGCAACTCTTCTTTACCCGTACATGTGCAACTTCCAAATTCCAGCATCCTTCTTAAGCAAATGCAGAGCAACATGAAATACTCTAGCTATTTTCTGTACAGCCTATGGTCTCTCTGAACATCTTCAAGTCAAGCATTTAACACAGAGGACAAACATTTCTGGGAGCATTGTTGGATGCCAGGTAAAACAAATAATTCTAGCCATAAGCTCTTAAACCTTTTCTGGAGAACATTTAGGTCAGCACTGGCATTCCTGAGAGCTGTAGGCTACAATTAAGTTTCCATTCTTGCATGACTCTTCTTGCCAACTTGCACAAGAGGAAATTCCAGTAGTACCTGAAAAGTTTTTGGGAGTAACACACACACCCATTTAAGATACTGCCCTTTTATCTCCATCTAGGAAGAATTCATGTGGTGGTCCAGCAAGTGTAAAGGAATCAAGAGAGGCCAGATATAGCCCCAAAGGATTAATGAAACTTGACCACATATGTCTGATCAAGCTTGGGAGCCCACACAGTTTAACATATAAAGGAACCTGTTGTGTGTCCATTGTCAAAAAAAGCATATTGACTTAAGGGGAACGCTCATAATTTCACACTTGTGTATTATCTTTGTTATAATACTTAATTATTGAATATTTTTTCACTTCATAATAAAAAAATCTCAACTTTTATTTAATGATCTGAAATAGTTTACTTCATTTGATCTTCAACCTATGGGTCTTCGGATCCGCATCGGATCTGTCACGGCCGCATTTTCCAGCTATGGCTCCGAACTCCATGCTCCTCCCCTTACCCATAATGCTCCATGTCTCACGTCTACCCTCAGATTTCGTTTGCCGCCTGAGAGTGAACAAGCGTGGTCCGAGCTCCAGCATGTTTTCAGTGTTTGTAAGCATATATTTCTCTATTTTAGCTTCCTCTTTACTTTTCTTTCCTCTTGAACTTTTATGTACCTCCCCTGGGGTTGTTGGTTTAAAAAAAAAAAAAAAAAAAAAGAGTAGGCTTTCTTTTCCCATTTTCCTTCTCTTTCGCTCATGAGTATGTGTGTCTGGGCTGGCTGAAGGGATGATGGATGCCCCAAAGCCTGGTTTTGGAAAGTGTACATGGTCTGGCTATAAGCTTTCTCCAGCGCATGTCCACACTCTGTGTGGGGTCTGCTTTGGGGCTGAGCACCTCCAGTCCCCCTGTCCTATTTGCGCTGGGTTTAACCCCAGGGCACTTAGGTGGGACAAATTGATCCTTAAGGGCCTGTTGCCCTTTTCTTCTGGGACTGCAATCCCCTCTTCCCCTGTGGGGAAAGCAGCAGCTGCTGCTCCGTCTTCTTCCCTGGCCTCTGGGACTCTCACTCCCGCCAAGAGATCTGGGGAAGGTGATCAGGTTAAGAAACACCAGTCTCATAAGCGATCCCCTGACCGCTTGTCGCAAGCTGGCCCACCACTGAAAGTGAAGCCTGTATCCAGGCCTGTGACTCCTAGGCTCGGGTCCCCTAGGCTTTCTCCTGAACCTGAGGAACAAGAAAGCCGCTCTGCAGTCAGGTCCTCCCCCCACCGGCACACCCATCCAATTTCGGCGGAGTCCTCCTACTCCACTCTGAGCCTTTCTGAAGCGGAGATGGACAAGATGATGAGGTTTATCCGCACTAAGAGATGGGGGTCTTGCCGGGGCCTTCTCCCTCTGGGGTGGGTCCCTTCCAACCCTTATTCCATCCTATTACTCCTTCTCCAATCCGACCTGTGGTTTCAGAGTTATTGGATCTGAGGATGGAGTTGAGAGGTTGGTGCTGATGGTACCCTGCACCTCTATGCTGGCTGGTGCCTTGAGTTTGTCAGATCAGAGTTCTCAGAGCTGCAGCCTCGGGGTCTGATCTGAGGGGATGTTTTCTGCTCCTAGCCTGTCAGAGAGGAGCATCCCTCTTGGCGTCTCTGCTCCAGCAGAGTCTGCTCATTCTACCCTGTCGGGGTAAGGAGCAACTTCTGCCTTTTCTGCCCAGGAGGCACCTTCCCTCTCTGCTTTTCCTTCCCTCTCTGCTTTTGAAGTGGTGGGGAGGGCTGTCATGGGGTCAAGACCTCAGACTATCTTGTCCTCTGAATCTGTCCAGGCCCCCTGGCTCTGAATGTGGTTCCGGCCATCTTGCCTTCTCAGGGACAGCCCGTGCCCGTAATGCCCCAGGTAGTTCCGCCTTCAGAACAGCCCATTTGCGAGGCCTCCCCAGACAATCACCCTGAGGAGCCCCCCCCCCCCCACAAATGTGTGTAAAAGGAGGCACTTGGACTTTCTGCCAGAGTTCCTCACAGATTTGGATGAAGGGGAATGCTCCCCAAGGTCAGTCCCTGAGGATGTCTCCTTTGGGGGACATCATGGGGTCTACCCCAAAGCCAACCTTGGACGAGTCTGTTTCTTTAGGCATTTGGCACAGGCCCATCTACCTCTTTTGGGTGTCCCCTCCTGCCGACCCACTTGTGGAACTAATAACATCTAGGACTTGGAAATGAGCTGGGCACTGTAGAGCCAATCCCTAAGCAGCCGGATAAGGTTTTGAGTCCACCCTCAGACAAGCTTCATTGGCACAAGGGGTCCCCAGTAGATGCTATGATGGTGGCGGTGGCCACCAAGAACGAGCTTGCTCAGGAGAGCTCCACTGTCCACCCTCCTGACAGAGAGTTGAGAGTGTTGGATCGCTTTGGGAAATGAATTTATGCTTCAGCGACCTTCTCTGTGAGGGCGCTGAACAATATGGCGCATGTCATCCAACTCCATAGAGATCTTGTTAAGGAAATCAGAGTCAACCCCAGTGTCCATGTCAGCAGAGTACAGGAAGACGTTCAATGCATGAATGGCCACCCTAAAGGCAGTAGCCAACACATCCATGCGTTTTCTCTCCCACACCACGGAGGGAGCCGCATGGGCGGCGGGGACAGGTGTTGCCATCAGGCGTCACTCCTGGCTCCGCTAATGTCTGTTTATAGAGCCCTTTAAGGTGCCTTTTACCAATGCCCCTTACGGCGGTTCTTCCCTGTTTGGGAAGACAGAGACTTTGGTCCAGAGCTATAAGGATGGGAAGACGCTGTCTGGATCTGCTTCTCTCTCTGCTTCAAAGGTCCTTTTCCAGGAACCAGTGAGGCCCAAAAAACTTGTGGTTCCACAAGTCTCAGGCGGTTTCCCAGGACGCTCAGGACTTGCCTTACTCTAGAGGCAGAGGGGGATTTTGACAGATGCTGCCCTAGAGGCAGAGGGGGGTCCTATGAATTTTGGGTCCCGAGAACCTTTTTTGGATAAACTCAGGCAGCAGCTTTGAGGGGTTGCCCGGCAGTCGGGGGTTGTTTGTCGCTGCACCCTTTAGCATGGGAGTCTATAACAACAGATCACTGGGTGTTGAGCATCATATCCAGGGGATATTCATTCCGTTCCAGGAACCTCCCCCATCCAAAAAAGCCCTCCCGAGTGTCCCACCTGCGCTGAGGGAAGGACGCAGCAGTACAAATAGATTCACTGCTAAAGGAAAGAGTCATCCAACTGGTCCCCCTTGACCAGTCCAGATCCAGAGTTTATTCCAGGTTCTTTTTAGTGCCAAAAATGATGGGAGACCTCAAACCAGTCTTGGATCTGTCCAAATTGAACCTGTCTTGTAACCAAGACAAAATTCCGGATGGTCACGATTCATTCTATCCTGCCCTCTCTGCAGGCCAGAGACTGGATGTGCTCAGTCGATCTCAAGAACACATACTTATCGCATCAAGATGGACAGGCACTCTGGAGGTTCCTTTGCTTTCAGCTGGGAGCCAATCACTATCAATTTCAAGCCCTTCTCTTTGGTCTCACCACAGCCCCCCTGGGTGTTCACCAAGGTAATGGCGGTAGTAGTGGCTCACTTGAGGCTTCAGGGTATTCAGGTCTTTCCGTACCTGGATGATTGACTCTTTACTGCCCCTTCAAAGCATCTACTTTGTCAGGCTAGTGACTCCTTCCTTCGGCTAGCCAACAAGTTGAGCATCACAATCACATGAACAAATCTGCTCTACTCCCAGTTCAGGTTTTGGATTTCATCGGGGTGCAGCTGGACACATTAAAAACAAGGGTGTTCCTACGTTAGACAGGATACACAATCTGAGGTTACACATCTTACACATTCTTCAGACCCATTTACTGACAGCCGAGGCAATGTTAAGAGCATTGTGGTCTATGGCAGCCATGATCAGTATTCTTGCAATGGTGCGTCTTCATATGAGTGTTGCAGTGGATGCTTGCGGGTCAGTGGTCCCTGTTAGATCTCCCCTTGTCCTTTCTGGTGAGAATCTCGAGAGAGTGCAGGGACTCCCTCTGGTGCTGGATTCAGTCTCCAGATCCCCTCAAGGGACGTCCGTTCCAACCTGCCTTTCCCAAGACTATGGTGACCACGGATGCCTCCCTATTAGGGTGGGGGGTCATTGTTCAGGAAGGACAGTCCAAGGCATATGATCCCCTTCCAAAACATTTCTGCACATCAGTGTCCTAGAGATGAGAGCGGTTCTCCTTGCATTGCAGGCCTTCAGGTTCATCTTCCTCTAGGAACAATTGTAGGCCCCTCATGCTGATCTTCATCTTGGAACAATTGCAGTTCAGATGGACAATACGTCAGTGATCCGGTATATCAACAAACAAGGGGGAACCAGGTCTTATCCCTTGTGTCGAGAAGCCATGAGAGTGTGGGGATGGGCAATCTCCAGCCGTTTTCTGGTGACAACGCACAATGTTAAGTTGTCCATCTCGCCTTCGTTCTTGCTGGTTGGGATCGGAGCTGATCCTCTGCTCTGACTCGGCCATCTTCAATAGCTCAAGAGCTGTTTACTGGCTTGAGGCTACCCCTTATCCCATAATGCCTAGCGATAGCTACCCAGATCTCATTTGCCGCTTCAGCTGTGAGGGTGTCGTTTTTCTGGCTCAGGCTTAGGCTTGTATATTTAACTTTTTGTGTAAATTCTCTCTAGAATTTAACTATTCTAGTATCTTTCTGTTTATTTTAGCGATAGTGTTGTTGTAGTTAACAATTTTTTCTATAGTGCCCCTTTTTTTGTAGAACTCGTTTAAATTAGAGAGTTCTCTCCACCCCCACCCCCTTCCTCTGGTTAGCTGTTTAACTTAGAGGCTTTCCTGTTGTTTTTCTTCTAGGTTAGCCATTTAAATTAGAGGCTATCCTATTTCCGGTACAGTCCATCATTTTAACGGACAGGATCAGCAGATCTATCCTGAGTCCTTACGAGTGGTCTTGAACCCTTCAGTAGCAGAAGAGATCTTTCTAGAGTGATGTCGTCCTTGCTGCAATCTCTTCGCATCTCCTTCCAACACGAAATGCAGTGGGTTTTTCCCTCTGAATCCCCTGCAGGGGAAATCCGGAGAGACGCTCTGATTCATGCTTGGCCTGCCAGTCTTCTTTTTGCATATCCTCCTCTTCCCCTGATGTCGAAGTTTCTGCAGAAAGCCTGAAGGCTGGGGAGCACTGTGATCCTCATCGACGCATTCTGGCCTTGACAGGTTTGGATCCAGTTCCTGATCTCTCACATCCCTCGGGGATCCTACACCCAGACCTGGATAGTCTGAAGCTCACTGCTTAGCTGCTCCAGTTACTATGATTATTAGGATTCCTGGTTTGTGATCCACTGTTATCTATTCTGGTAGTGGCTCACAAATCCTGTACCAGAAAATTGTATCGTAGTAAATGGAAACATTTCTCGATATGGGCCTCTCAGCGGTCCCTGGACCCTGTTACCGCTCCTCTTTCGGCAGTCTTAGATTTTCTGGCTAGCATTTTTCAACAGGTGCTTTTCTTCTTAGACCCCCAGTAAAGGATCCTATCCCACTGTGGGACCTTACCTTACTGTTACAGACATTGGTTTCTCCCCCTTTGAGCCTGTGGCTTCGGTGGATTTGCAATTTCTGACTTGAAAAACTGCCTTCTTGGTCGCTTCGATCAAAATGCCCTACATGGTCTTTCGTAAAGATAGGGTGTCGCTATGCACCAAACCCGTCTTTCCTTCCTAAGGTAGCTTTGGAAGCCAATATTAATCAGACCATTAAGTTGCCAGTCTTTTTTCGTAACTACCAGAATAAAGGGGAGTATAGATTAGATTTATTGGATGTGCATAGACAATTGAGGTTTTACCTACTTAGGATTAAACCCGTCTGCAAATCTGATCAACTTTTTGTATCTTATGCCAAGCCCTTCGGTAAACCAGTTACAAAAGTGACAATTGCTCACTGGATCTCACAATGCATTGGCCGAGCCTATTTGGAGAGAGGACTGTCTCTGCAGGGAAAGTGAAAGCTCATTTGACCCGATCTATGGCTGCGTCAACGGCCTTTTGGTCCAGGGTATTTTTGGATGATATTTGTTTGGCTGCCACTTGAGCATCATCTCATACTTTTATGTTGCATTATAAATTAGACATTGTCTCTAGAAGTAGAGCATCCTTTGGCTCTGCATTGCTCCTGAACATCTTTCCATGAGGGCCACCCAAGAGTTTGGTAAGCTGGGGACTCTGTCCCACAGGTTGAAAATCAAATGAAGTAAACTACTTCAGATAAAGAAGTTATGCACTCACCATAACGTTCCATCTGAGTAGTTATACTTCATTTGTTTTCACCCATTCCCCCCTCCTTCCCTCTAACCTTATCATTCAGATGATGATATTTTTTTTCTTATCAGATTGTTATTGTTGGGATCCTTTGTTCTGTCCAGGCTAAGGGAATTTCCTATTGGTTTTCCTGGTGATAAGGTGTCATTGGGTCCGGGTGTCTGATGCATGTTAGGTAGCAAACTCGATCTGAGGGGAGAAAGGAGATGGGGGGCAAAGGGGAGGAGCATAGAGCTCGGAGCCATAGCTGGATAATGCGTCTGTCAGATCCAATGCGGATCTGAAGACCCACAGATTGAAGACAAATGAAGTATGCCTATTCAGATGGAACGTTATGGTGAGTACATAACTTCTTTTTTTCTGTCATTGCTTCCATAATTCTCTTCTTGATACTATTTTCCCCAGATTTCAGTATGCAGACATGAAGAAGGCTTCAGGATTCAAAAAAATGTGCCAAGTGTGGTCAAAACATCCTATTTCAGGATCCACACCGGCAATGGTCATTTGCCTGTGGCTGGGAACAATTAGATGGTCAGTAAAACCTTTGCCCGTATTTTGGACCATGGTTGCTCCTAACTGATTAGAGTACAAATTAATATTGAAAGAGCTCCCTGTCACCACACGAGAATTGGCTGGTGAATCTTCCTCTCGGCTCTCAAAAAGTGCTGAGAACCAAAAATTATTGACAAGGACAAAGACAATGAGAGAATGAAAGGGAATGAGAAGAGTCAAAGGCATTCTGATGGTCTTTGATCTTCTGTGGTGATGAATATACCAAGACCATCAAGGGAATTTCCAGCTTAGACCTTAAAAGAAACCATTAATTTCCCGTCCCTCTGTGTCAGCATAGACCATCAGGGCAGTTCCCTTCTTCTCCTTAGACCATATCAGAACTCTGTTTCCCAGCCCTCTGTGTCAGCAGCCATCAACACCAGCACCATCACTGTCCATGAAGTTCCCAAAAAAGTAAACCTGACCAATTGCTAATCCTATGAGAAGGAGCTCTTGAAATTCATGGGCTCCTAATCCCTCAGTTAGAGGTACCAGGTCTGCCGCCAGTAGTGTAGCTGATTTTGAATGAGAACAAATGCTGAATGCTTTTATGAAAACTCAAATGATTTGAGAGTCATCCCATCCCTCCTCAACACCCAGGATGGACAGTGCTGGCCTTCTCATTCCCCTTACTTTTTGCTCCTTTTTTGGTTAAAGTGGCTTTGGAACTGAAGACGGCCCCAGTTTTTCCACCTGTTAGTGCATAGAGCATCAGTTGCATCAAGAAAAACAGTGCTACCATTGCACTTGGAGGCAAAATCTTTTGGGCCGAGGAGGTATCTGAGCCAAATGCTCAACACTGATGTCCCAAGGCCTTTCTCTGCATCGACTTGTTCACATCTGTTTATGGCTTTGGTCTGTTCTGCGCTTGATACATCAGCTCTGATTTCAGTTTTTGACCCTATTCACCCTTCAGCACACATGAAACAGCCATCGGGGCTGTTGGCCTTATCCTTAGACTTGGAGACAGTGTGGATGTTGCTGCCTTAGAGGCCATTGGCATTGGCTTCAGTGCTCAAGGCATTTGAGAGGATTTTGGCCTGCCATCCTACATGGGAAGGGGATATTCTTCTGTTCTGGTTTCAGCCTTACATTCTAGTTTATCTGAAGCCATCAGTCCTTATCTTCAGTCCCATGGAAGCCCAGATCTGAAGACCTAGATCCCACCCTTCAACATGATTATCGGAAAACTTTAGCGTGGGGCAAGGAGACTCTTCCTAGAGTCTGAATTGCACAAGTGTTTGCAAGAGGAGATGCTTAATTTCCCAATGGAATCTCTCATATAGGGCATACACCTTGGTAACTTGATGAAGGTGAAGGTGGTCCTAATTGTTTCCCTGAATATGCCACTTGGGAAAGTTGTAGAAATTATAAGATAAAGTTGGAACTGGCCCACTGACACCTCTGCCACTGAGGAAATGTTCATCAGGAACTGAGAGATGAAATCACATACTATAAAAGTTGAAAGAATAACTTTTAAAAGAGGAGTAACAGCAGAAAAATACATCATGTAGGACAGTGCATTAAGTGCAACAGCAAAACAGGGCAACACATGTAATGATTGCAATGAAATTACTACAGTTCATATTTCTATACAAAACATGTGGTTTGTTCCACATTTGTAAGATTGGAACTGGCTCCACTGCTTCCACAGTGGTCCCTCCCACCAACTGTCTTCTTGACCTGCTGGTGGAGAGGCATGTCGAGACTCCATTGTGGTAGAACCAATGCCTTCAAAACAAAAGATGAGCTCTCAAGGACCAACCCTATTAAAGTAGGGGACCTCTGATAGACTTTATTGTGGTTGTAGTAGCCGCCAAGAAAACACGATCATAAGAAAGCTCTACAGTCTGTCCTAGGAAATCAAAGATGATGGACTGATTGGGAAAGCAAGCTTACACCTTCTGGACTTTTTCCCTGAAGGTGCTGAATTGTGTTTCTCATTACATGGTTCAAAAGGAGTCTATCCAAGCAAGCATTGGATTCCCTTCAGAGAACTCCCATGCTGGACACCAGGAGGCAAATGGAGACATCATTTTCCATGTTATCCATCACTAACCTGACCCTTAGGCTACTGTCCAGTGCAGATGATGGGGCAGTAAGAATTGGAGGCACCAACATTCTTGTACGTCTGGCTGTGATTGTACAGTTTTTCAGGCAATTTTAAGGTGTCGTTTTGAAATGCCTCTGACAGATTCACGGTTCAGTCCAAAAGTAAAGGAAGGCTTAATGAAAAGCAAGGAAGAGGGGCACATACTGTCTACTGGTTGGTGTCCCCTTTGCTAACCCTTGGTAATTCTAATCCAGGAATCCGAGAAGTAAAAACGAACTCTGTTTAAAAAAAAAATCCCAGCATTCTTCCTATGACTTGTCCTTGGGCAGAGCCCCTCTAGGGGAGATGTCTTTAGTGGATGCCATCCCAGGGGCAGATGTCTGTAGAACCAAGGCATTAGAGGCTCCTTTTCAGGAAAACCCTTTTATTGCTCCTGAAAATTTGCCCAGTTGCTTTCTTCTAGAACCAGTTGGGGTAATTCTCTCTTCATCCAGAAAACTGGTCTGCCATCACAAGGGGCACTTGAGTGAAGAAAATGCCCAGATGCTACTGCATACCATTCATAATCATCCCCAACAAAGAGCACAGGCTGTTCCAGAGGTTCCAGCCTCACCACAAAATGACAGTAGCATGATCATTCTTGCAATTACTACAAAAAGGAGCCATCCAAGAAGTTCCAGCACACCACAGTGGATCTAGTGTCTACTCCAGAATCTTTGTGTCAAGAAAGACCAAGGATCTTTGGACCATTCTGGATCTCCATGGTCTAAATCTTCATTTAAAAAAACATCCCAATGCTCACTGCACAGTCCATATTTCAGTCCGGTAGGAAAGGAACTGGATATGCTTGGTAGACCTTCAGGATGCTTAGTACCACTTCTATATTGTGAAGCAGCCCAGAGATTCAACACTGCCTTTTTTCCTCACCACTACCCCCCCCCCCGCCCCACAGTGTTTAGCAAATGTTTGTCAGTGATCACAGTATATCATAGGTTGTGTGTTTTCGCATAGCTAGTAGCTTGGCTTATAAGTGTAAACACAGAGGAATCCTTGATCCTGTCAAGACGGTTTACTCCACTTGCCAGTCCTTTTGTATCTCAGTAAACTTTGAAACTACAAATCTAGGGCATAATCTGTCCTTAGCCTTTATATGTGCCATCTGGATACAGCTACTCAAATAACAAAGCTTCCAGATACGAGGATGGTTCAAGAGATTCTTAAATTTGACACTTCTCCAGCTTCCATCATCCTTTGCACAATAGGCATCCTGGAAGCCTCCATAATTCTAGTTCTCCACTTCAAGTACTGTCAGATGATGTCCTTCATGGATGCATCTGCAGTCATAACAAATGGGTTGTCCTGTCGTCAGGCAGCCCTTCGGTCGGCCGGATTCCAAAGTCTGGGTCCGGCTTCGGCTGATGTCACTTCACCCGACGTCATCTCTGCTGGTCTTGGTATAAAGGCATCAGCCGGCGCCATTTTCCTCAGTCTTTCTTGCAAGCAGAAGCTGTTCGCAAGTGCCGGTCGGTCAGATCCAGAGATTACTACTACCGAATACTACTTGAAGACTTCTAAAAGCTAAGTACCCGTTGGGGACTCTTTCTTGCCTCAGCCGATGTCAGAAAAAGTCAATAACTGTTTAACTTGTGGGAAACAAATACCTCATAAAGATTTCCACTCTTACTGTTTGCCTTGCTTAGGCCCAGACCACGCAGCCTGTTCCTTCAACGACGAGTTTGCTGAACAGTTTTCGGCTCAGATTTTGCGTACATTATGCCGTCGGATCCTCCGACTACCCAAATTGTTAAAAAGTGTCTCTGTTTAACCGAAACTGGTCAATCTTCAGCCGAATCCATGACTACTACTGAGGCTCCTGCTACCTTACCTGAATCAGCCTCAGAAATTTTGCCTACAACTGTGGTTCCTACTGATTTATCAGACACCATCCCTTTGGATATCTCTACCCCAGCACGTGGTGCTGCTAGGGCCCTGCAGCCATGTCTATTAAGGCCTTTGCCAGGGCTAAAGCCAAATCAGCTAAATCAGTGCCTGTTAAGCCACCCTCACTCAGGCCCACTTCTAGTTCACAAATGCTTACTCTGGCAGAAGATTTAATATCCTTAATTAGGGATCCCAATCACACACAGACAGGGCCTCTCAACCCACAGAAAAGAGACCTAGAGCAGAGCACCCCGAGCCTGTGTCCGCTGATGATTCTGCGGATGACTCAGACATTACAGACCAGCCAGAGGCTCCTTTTTCCAATTATGAAGATTCAGATGCTGAAGAATCCATTCCAGCTGCCTCTCCTCCAGAGGAATTCTCCTTTGGGGAAACCTTACATGCCATGAGAGAACAATTCCAATGGCAGGGACAAGATTTCTCAGAGTCAAGAAAAAGGCTTAGAACTTTTCTGCACTTACCACAACATAGGCCCTTAGCTATACCCCCTGTCCTGTCTGTTGTGGACGATGCATTTAATGATGTCTGCACTGCACCTGATTCTTTACCTCCAGCCCCTGCCAAACCAGATAGATTTTACAGGGTGCCAGACACTCATCACCACCTATACAAGGCCCCACTTGCAGACCCCGAAACTATATCCCAGGGGCCTAAGGCAGTAGCCTCGACCACAGCAAAACCCTATTCCTCTGAAAGGAATCCAGGTCCTTAGAGATGGGAAAAAAGTCTACACCTCTGCTACTCTCTCAGCTAGAGCTTTAAACTGTCAGTTTCACATGATTCAATACCAAGAGTTTATGCTTGATCAGTTAATTAAAAAGCTGTCCTCGGATGAATCTGTAGATAAGAAATATGTATTAGAAATGGTGAATAACATCCAACAGGTTAGTAACCATTCTTTAAAATGTGGCTATGATGCACTGGAGGCTTCATTTAGATCAGCCATGACTGGCACAGTGATAAGAAGGCATGCATGGTTGAAAGAACAGGTCTTACCGGATCATGTTAAAGCTAAGCTATTGGATGCTCCTATGGATAAGGCCAGCCTATTTGGGGAACCTGCCCAGCAGGTAATGAAGAAAATGGAAGAGAAGGCAAAATCTGTACAAACAGTTAAAGATTTCCTACAGGTTCAGCCCCCAAGGTTTAGCAGGAACTGGCCTGCCAAACATTGGTCCTTTCCTGACTCCACAAGATCACAAAGGGGCAGGAACAGACGCTCTAGGGGCAGGAATCAATCCAGAGGAGGTGCCTACAGAGGACGACAGTGGCAAGGCAATAACAGAGGCACGGACACAACCACTGCCACTGCAACAGGACAAACACAGTGACTTGGCTCTGACTCCGCCTACCAGGGAGCAAATAGCAGCACCATTAGGCGGAAAGTTAGCCTTATTCTCGAGAAATTGGCACTATATCACAAAAGACAAGTGGATTTTGCAAACCATAGACCAAGGCTACCGGTTCCACTTCCACACTTTACCAGTAAAAAGAGGAATGCCAAACCTGCCCCCAAATCAAAAAATAGAAGCCCTGCACCAGATAGCGGAATTAATAAAGATGAGAGCTGTGGAAAGAGTACCAATAACAGAACAGGGCAAAGGATTCTACTCCAGACTCTTCCTTGTACCAAGAAAAGAGAAAAACTGGAGACCTATTCTACCTGTCCATCTTAAACACATACAGCATCGTCCCAAAATTCAAAATGCTGACCCTACAGCAACTTCTTCCCATGCTGGGCAAGGAGTGTTGGCTGGTAACTCTAGATCTCAAGGAGGCATACCTGCACCAAATTGCAGAAGATACCTCAGATTTCTTGCAGGATCAGAGCATTATCAATTCTCAGCATTGCCCTTTGGCTTATCTACTGTATTCACAAAATGCCTGGCATCAGTAATTGCTCACTGCAGAGTACAGGGAATTCAAATTTATCCATACCTGGACGACTGCCTGTTACAAGCGGACAACAGATTTACAAAGGGTCATTTACTTGCTACAAGCCCTGGGATACACAGTCAATTTACAAAAGTCAAGGCTGATACCATCCCAGACAAGAACCTTCTTGAATTGGACACAGTAAAACAGATGGCATTCCTAACTGCAGAAAAACAAAAAGAGCTCCCTCTTTACTTCTTGGCATTAACAAAGCAGGACAAACTAACAGCAAGAAAAGTTCTGCAAGCCTTGGGCTTCATGGCATCATGCATAATCTTGGTCCCACATGCCAGACTACATATGAGAAAGTTACAATGGTACCTAAAGAACTTATGGTCTCAACACAGGCACAGCTTAGAAACAGAAATACCACTAATCCCATGCTTAAAACTGGAGTTCCTATGGTGGGCTCGGGCATGCCAGTCAAACCCAGGCTTACCCTTCCACAACCAAACCATCACAACGGACGCCTCAGACCTAGGATGGGGGCACACATGCTAGACAAATGCAAGGATTGTGGACTCAGGACCAGCTGCACCTGCACATAAACCAAAAAGAAATGCTGGCAGTAAAACTGGCAATCCTAAAATTCAGACCATTCCTCAAAGAAGGCCATTTGATGATAAGGACAGACAACACCACAGTCATGTGGTACATCAACAAACAGGAGGCACTCATTCTTACCCCTATGCAGAATGACTTTGGACCTTTGGAATCTGGCTCTCAGCTACAACATCCAGTTACAGGCAATATTTGTAAAGAGAACACCCTAGCAGACATTTTAAGCAGAACCACCTCGGATGCTCACGAATGGATGCTAATCTTCAAGGCCATCACAAAGAAATGGGGAATGCCTCAAATAGATCTATTAAGCTCCCCACAAAATCACCAGCTCAAAAATTCTGCACAAGGACATTCCACCCACTTGCATGGAAGGTGGACTTTCTATCCTTCACCTGGAAAGGCCTGACAGCATATGCATTTCCACCTCTTCCGTTGATGCACAAAGTACTACTGAAAATCAAAGAGGAACGTCCAAGGATAATTCTGATGGCTCGAACTGGCCCAGACAACACTGGTACCCATTGCTGAGGAGCATGTCTCGGGAGAAAATGTGGTCAATACCCCTGATGCCTCTGATGTTAACTCAGAACAACTACAACATCATACATCCAAACCTAAGAACCTTGCAGCTGACTGCCTGGAACATCACATAGCAGTAACTAACCCAGAACTTTCACAAAGGGTTAAAGACATCATCCTTGAAGCCCGCAGACCTTCAACAAGAAGGAACTATGCAGGAAAATGGAAAAGGTTCGTTGGAGTACTGAAAGAGGAAAAGATGTGTCGAACATAGATATTGCTAACATTCTGGAGTACTTGGCAGAGCTTCTACATACAGGCCTGTCCTATTCCTCCATCAAGATACATGCATCAGCTATTTCAGCAGAATACAGCTTTGATCCTCCTGTCTTTTCACATCCTCTACTCAGGCAGTTCCTCAGAGGGATCAAGAATGTAAAACCTCCTAGGAAACCACCATTACCAGCATGGGACTTGAATTTTGTACTAGAAAAGTTGACACTCCCTCCATTTGAGCCAACAGCAACAGCAGATCTACAACACCTGTCATGGAAAACTGCTTTCCTCCTGGCTATTACTTCAGCAAGGAGGGTTTCAGAACTACAGGCCTTAATGGCAGTGCAACCCTTCCTAATCTTCCATCAAGATAGGGTGTCCTTGAGGACTAATCCTACATTTATGCCTAAGGTGGTATCCAGAGTGTATTTAAACCAGGCAATCCACCTACCTTTTTTCCCAATTCACAAAACAGAGGTGAAAGAATAATGCATACCTTGGATGTACATAGACAATTACGCTACTACCTGGACAGAACCAAATGTAACAGAAAAACTGACCAGCTCTTTGTAGCCTATGCAACAGGAAGGGAAGGAAAAGCAATTTCCAAACAGACAATCTCCAAATGGATAGGAAACTGCATAAGATTCTGTTACTCCTACCATGGAAAACCAATTCCACAGAACATAAGACCTCACTCTACAAGGGCTACAGCCACTACCACAGCTTTCTTAAGAGTGGCAACCAAGGACATTATTCTACTTGGACCTCCGTGCATACATTTGCCAAGCATTATAATTTACCTCTATATTCTAGATCCCGAGCAGGGTTTGCCACTGCTGTACTGCAAGGGATCCTGACTACACCATAATTTTATTCCTCCTCCCTAGTTTGGCTATGGTATTCTACCCATTTGTTATGACTGCAGATGCATCCATGAAGGACATAGTACAGTTTTGTACCTACCATAAATGTAGATGTCCATCTGCAGTCAGGATTACCCTCCTCCTTCCTCTGTGGTACTCTAGGGTATTTACCCTCCTAATAGCTAGCTGGGGGTCTCTTATAGTGTATTTGTTTGTATATATACATACATGTTTATTTTTTGTGTTTGCCTTCTACTATTTTGGAAACATTGGCATTTATCCAAAATTTAGCTTTCCAAGAGGGCAATTGGCATCTGGGGCAAGAAACACTGAGGAAAATGGCGTCGACTGATGCCTTTATGCCGAACCAGCAGAGATGACGGCGACATCAGCGAAGCGGACCCAGACTTTGGAATCCGGCCGACCGAAGGGCTGCCTGATGACAGGACAACCCATTTGTTATGACTGCAGATGCTATCCAATTCGGACATCTACATTTATGGTAGGTACAAAACTGTACTTTCTTCGTGTTTCACTGTTGCAGTCCTCACATTTGAGTTATCTGCCTGCAGATAGCCCCCAACCAGCCTGAATACCAGAGTCTTTGGATTTCTGCGTCAGATGCTGTCGCTTTTTCCTTGATGTCAGATAGTCAGGGGTATAAAACATGCAGTCGATGCCATAACATCAGTCTTTCTTGCAGTGCGGTGCCCGAAGCAGAAGCAGTTCGCAAGTACCGGTCAGCCGACTCCTGAAATTTTTGATGTTATGTGGTCCTATCTCGCCTACATTCATTACTGATGGGTTCAGAGCCGAGAATCTGCTCCGACTCGGCCGATTATTTTCTAGCACAAAGTCTCTAATTGGCTGGGCTAACTGGTATCCCAGGATGCACCTCTCCCCAACACCCAGATCTCGTTTGCCGCTCGAGTTAGGACGTGGTCTCGAGCTTGGCTGTGGCGAAGTACACTTTTACTAAACTTTCTAAAGTTTTATACTTCTCTGTTAGACTAAAAGCTATTTTCATAGCCATATTGTGTTTTGTGTGTGTTTGAGCCTGTTCGGTTAGTTTTTATGGAGAGTGTGTGGGGTTTCCCTTGTGTTTGGCGGGCTAGGCCTGTTTAATTTAGAGGTACCTAGTCCTCTCCTTCGCCTTCGTTCTTTAGTGTGTTTTTCGTCAGTTCCTTCCTAGGAAACGTTGAAATTACAGTTCCAGTGGTGTTTCCCACCTTCTTCCTGTTTGTTGTTGAGTGTTTGGATATTGTTGGACATGTTGAAAGAGCAAAAGGAGCATAAACCCTCCGGGTTTAAAAAATGCTCTAAGTGTGCCTATAAAATGTCGATCATAGATGGGCATGCCATCTGTGTTTATTGCCTTGGTGCGATTCATTTACAAGAAACATGCAGTGTCTGCCATTCCTTCAGCTCTAGGGTGCTGCAGGAAAGGAAAAATAAACTGATTTTGAAGGGCCTAGTCAAGCCCGCCTTTGAAGAGGCTCTAGAGTCTGCTTCTTCTACTGGCAAGTCTAAATCTACCAGAACTAAGAAAAGATCTCCAGCTCCATCTAGTTCTTTGGAGCCCCCAGAGAAGATTTTGAAAATAGTTACAACCTCCTCGGCTCCATTGGCTTCGGAGCCGCAGAACAAGAGCTCTGGTTTGGATACTGTCTCCTCGGCTCCATTGTCCTCAGGGCCGCAGGAGGTATCTGTGGTACTAGGGTCGACCTCGGTTCCGATCATTTTGGAGCCAATTCGGAGCCGGTCACCCAGTGTTAGACAGGAGTCCATAGGTAGGAGATCCTCATCTCCTTCAGTTTCCGCCAAATCCTCTAGGTTGTCTGATTTGGATGTGGATAGGGTGGTCCAGAGGCTCCTTCAGTCGCCGGTGTTAGCCAAATTGTTTTCAGCTCCAACCCAGTCTGCCCCGGAGCCTACCCCCTTGTCGGTACTGATGATTCCTCCTCCAAGCACCTCTGTGTCGTCGGAGCTGGAGTGCTCGGCGCAGAGTGATGTCCTTGCGCCGGCTCCGATACCCCTGGCAGGTTTATCTGAGCCCGTTGTCTGCTCCAACCATTTCGGTTCCATCATCTGGTTTCGGCACTCGGGTTTCCTCGGTCGGGCCCGTGGGGGATGCATCAGGACTTCTGTCTGCCCCGAGTCTCCCTCTCGGCGCTTCGGCTAGGGGGACCCCATCTCCGGTTGTGGTCTTGGAGACAGGTCAGTCCTTTGATTCGGGGGGGCCTGCCTTCAAGGCCATGAGGAGCGCACTGGCCAGGTCGTCAGTGACATCGCTTGGATCGGTCACTCCGTCCCCATACACCCCGGCTAGAGCCTCTTATGCCCCCTATCTGTGGACAGTGGAGCTCGAAGGCCTGAGGACACCCCCATGAGTGGTCCCCAACTTTGAGGGCCCGTCAGAGTCTGTGCCTGAGGAGCCTCCCAGGAAGAAGTTGTGCAAGAGGAAGCACATAGACTCCCAAGACCAGTCCATCACCTCTGATACTGACCTCGAAGATGCAGAGGGGTCTTCTAAGTCGTCCTCCGATGTCTCTTTCTCCGACATCCTGGAGATAGTGAGGCAGAGATACGACTGGCCCTCCAAGCCCCCCTCTGAGGAGGAGTCGGTATTCCTCAAGGCCTTCGGAGCTCAACCTTCCGCCTCCTGGGTGTCTCCACCCTTCGATGAACTCTTAGATCTGATTTGTCGAAGGGTGTGGGAGCACCCTGATTCTGTGGAACCGGTGCCCAGTCGTCCAAAAAAGTTCCTGTCTGCTCCCCCAGGGAAAGAATTCTTGACAAAAGGGGTCCCTGTAGATGCCATGGTGGTTACATCAGCCACTCAGCAGGAAGTTGCAGAGGCTTCTTCCTCCATCCATCCTCGGGAGTATGGATCGCTATGGGAAGCGTACCCTGTCTTCAGTGACCTTTACACTGCGGTCACTGAATTACCTTTGTCACTTTACTCAGCTCCAGAGAGATCTCCTCAAAGAGTTGGGAGATACCTTGACAGGTAACATGCCTGAGGCGGTAGCGCAGACTGTTAACGCCCAGTTGTCTACCCTTGGTTCCATTGCCAACTCGTCCATGAGGCTCATATCTTATGCAGCCAAAGGGGCGAGTAGGGCAGCTAGTTCAGATTTGGCTCGTAGGAGGCAAGCCTGGATGTGCCTATGTCACTTCGCGGAGGCCTTCAAGTCTTCCTTCACTGACTCCCCCTACGATGGGTCCTCTATTTTCGGACCCAAAGTGAAAGACACTCTCACCAGATGTGAGCAGGAGGGTAAGACTTTATCTGCCATAGGGGCCCATTTTTCTCTTCCCTCTAGGCCTTATCCCAAGGCTCAGAGAGGAGGGAAGATGTGGTTCAAGAAGTCACAAGTCTTTCCCAGCCACTCATGGTGAGCCCCCCCCCCTCCTCCAAGAGGCAGAGGAGGGGGAATTATTCTGGGAGACGCTGTCCTAGGGGCAGAGGAGGCCCCTGCAATTTGGGAGACCGCAACTCCTTTCGTGGATCTTCCTATCGGTATCCCTGAGGGATCGCCCGACTGTGCTATTCCGGAGCCAGTCGGGGCCGTTTTTCAAGGCATCCTCAAGCCTGGGAGAGCATCACTCAGGATCGATGGTTGCTTCGAATAATTACCGGAGGTTACACCATTCCCTTTGCTTCATCCCCTCCTCCAATCAAAAAAATCCCGGACGTTCCACCCAGTCAAAGGGATCAAGCAGCACTAGAGATATCAAAGCTGCTAAGAAAAGGAGTCATCCATCCAGTCCCCTCAGACCAGATCGGATCAGGAACTTACTCAAGACTCTCTTTGGTGCCGAAAAAAACAGGGGACCTGAGACCCATTCTGGATCTCAGCTGATTGAATCACTACGTCCTGAAGTCCAAATTCCGAATGGTCACTCTTCAATCCATCTTCCCATTGCTGGGAGAGGGAGTATGGATGTGCTCCATCGACCTCAAGGATGCCTATTACCACATCAAGATAAAGAAGGCATCCAGGAATCATTTACGCTTCCGGCTGGGAGCCAGTCATTTCCAGTTTCGAGCCCTTCCCTTTGGTCTCACCACAGCCCCCAGGGTGTTTACCAAGTGCTTGGCAGTGGTGACAGCTCACCTGAGACGTCTAGGATTCCAGGTGTTTCCTTACCTGGACGATTGGCTCCTTACCGCCCCCACCAGGCATCTCCTCATTCAAGCCAGATAGGCTACCATAACCCTTTGCCAAAGGCTAGGAATTGCATTAAACTGGGAAAAATCTGCCTTGTTGCCCTCACAGTATGTTGTATTTATAGGCGCAGAGCTAGACTCTTCAAATGAGGGCCTTTCTACCTCTAGAAAGAATAACAGTGTTGCAAACTCGGGTCCAAGCTTTGTTGCCCCGCAAGAAGGTTCAAGCCAGGTTAGTTCTTCATCTATTGGGATCCATGGCGGCGACCATCATGCTAGTACCCTTAGCCAGGCTACACATGCAGATCCTCCAGTGGCTCCTTTCAGTCCAGTGGTCCTTTCAAAAATTACCTCTTTCTCATCCAATTCTCCTCACAGAACAATGCAGACAGGATCTCCGTTGGTGGCTATGTTCTTCCAACCTGGACAAGGGCAGGAATCCCTTGTCTCCTGCTGCCATAGTGACCATGGACGCTTCCCAGATAGGGTGGGGTGGGGGCATTATCTGGTCAGAACGGTCCAAGGCACGTGGCAGGATCACGAGGTACACTTACACATCAATGTCATAGGGATGAGAGCAGTGCTATTAGCGTTGCAAGCACTCCAGAGCTCTCTTCCCCGGGAAACGATTGCTCTTCACTCAGACAGCATGTCAGTTGTGTGGTACCTGAACAAGCAAGGTGGAACTAAGTCTTACCCCCCTTTGCAGAGAAGCCATGAGAGTGTGTAATTTGGCAGCGTCTTCCCAACGGTTTCTAGTGGCAACACGCATTCCGGGAAAATCCAACGTGATAGCAGACAGGCTAAGCAGAGCTATTCTGATGCCCTACGAGTGGTCTCTGAACAACCGAGTTGCAACTCGCATCTTCAGCAGGTGGGGTCAGCCTTGTTGCGATTTCTTTGCCAGACCTCTCAATGCCAAATGCAGCAACTACTTCACCCTGATCCCCCCACGGGGGAGGGGAGTCACCCAGGGACGCTCTTGTCCACAGTTGGCCTCCCTGTCTGCTCTATGCCTTTCCTCCGTTTCCTCTGTTACTAAGAGTGATTCAGAAAGCCATTTACTTGGGAAGCAAGATGATTCTAATTGCTCCACACTGGCCCCACCAAGTCTGGTTCCCCTTCCTTCGGCAGTTCACAGTGGGCGGTCCTTGGACTCTGGATCCAGTGCCAGACCTATTGACTCACATGTTGGGACATTTCCACCCCTCCCTACAGTCCCTCAGGTTGACAGCCTGGCTGCTCCACTTCCATCAATAGTTAGACTACATTCCCTTTCACCTGAGGTGGTGCATATCCTATCGTCGTTTCACAAGTCCTCCACCAGAAGAATTTACTATAGCAAATGGAAGAGATTTTCCATCTGGGCTCAGGCCCAAGGCCTGGACCCTTTCACAGCCCCTATATTGGCGGTCTTGGACTTTTTAGCTATGCTCTTCCGACAAGGCTCCGCTCCCTCGACCATTAAGGTGCAGCTGGCGGTCGTTTCTAACTTCCACGTATCCTATGAGCCCGCTCTTATGGGCCATAAACTTTGCAAGGCCTTTTTGAAAGGAGACTGGTTACTTCGACCTCCTGTGTCAGAACCCCTCATGCCATGGGATTTAAATCTGGTATTGCAAGCCATCACTTCTCCGCCCTTTGAGCCGGCTGCCACTTGCAAACTAAAGTTCTTATCTTGGAAGACGGCGTTCTTGGTGGCCATCACTTCGGCTAGAAGAGTATCAGAACTTCAAGCGTTGTCCATTAAGCCCCCATATTTGATCTTCCATAAGGACAGGGTATTGTTGAGACTTAATCCATCCTTCTTCCCTCAGGTGTCTTCTACGTTTAACCTCCACCAGTCCATTGAGTGACCTGTGTTCTTTCCCAACTTCTCCAACAAAGCAGAGTTCAAATTTCATCAATTGGATTTGCATAGACAACTAAGATTCTATTCACACAGGACGAAACATTGTAAGAAAATCAGATCAATTGTTTGTGTCCTTCTCGGAGAATAGAACGGGTAGCCCTGTTTCCAAGTGCACAATTTCTAATTGGATTAAGAATTGCAATTCCTTTATTTACTCATCAGCAGGCAGAAATTTACCTTTCCCAGTTAAGGCTCATTCCACCAGGGCACTCTCAATTTCAATAGCATATCATGCCAGGCTTTCCTTGGACGACATTTATGCAGCGTTCACCTGGGATTCTCATCACACATTTTTCTCTCATTACAGGCTGGACGTGGCATCTAGAGGCTGGGCCTCCTTTGGTTCCACAGTTCTCAGGAGTATTTTCCTATGAGCCTCCCGGGTTAGAGGTGCTAGGGACGCTGTCCCATCAGTAATGAATGTAGGCGAGATAGGACCACATAACATCAGTTAGTTATGTACTCACCATAACGATGTATGTATGTGGTCCATCTCGCCTACATTCTTGTGTACCCTCCCACCTGCCCCCTGCCTGAAAGATTTGGAGGAAAATTGCTCTGAGACCCTTCAAAACTGGTTTTATTCCCTTTTTCTGGTGGGTGATATTCCTCTTAGTGAGGTTTGTGTATGTGGAGTTATTGCGATGTATGCAAACAAGATATGGGGGTTGGGGCGAGGTGCAAACTGGGTTACCAGTTAGCCCAGCCAATTAGAGACTTTGTGCTAGAAAATCGGCCGAAGTCAGAGCCGAGAATCGGCTCCGAACCCATCAGTAATGAATTGTTGGCGAGATGGACCATATACATCGATCGTTATGGTGAGTACATAACTAACTGTTTTCGCGTTTCGGACCCAAAGTCTTCAAAAAAGCTAAGTACGCCATTGGGAATCCTTTTTCTTGCTCTAACTGATGTCAGTAAAAGTTAACAATTGTCTTACCTATGGAAAGCAAATACCTCATAGAGATTTTCATTCTTACTGCATCCCATGTTTAGGCCCAGACCACAATGTCCCTCATTGTCGGTTTTGTGCCTTGTTCAGTGCTCGAACTATTTGTCGTCTGGCTATTTTTGTAGCTAATTACTTTCATACTCGTTCTGTGTACTCCGAAATGGCTTTGTCAAGCCATCCAACTACCGATCTTCCAAAAAAACATAAGGATAAAGACAGAGACAGACGGCATAGATCCAAAACTGCCAATGACACTTCTGTTAAACTAGTCGCCAGTCCGCCTGTACTCAGTGAGGCGCTTTCGCAGCCCTTGATACCCGCTACTTCTGATTCGCAGGCCTGTACTGAGACCCTTTCAGAGTCTGGTATGCACACTCTTAGGCAGCATTTCTGCTGGGAAAGCCAGGATTACTCTGACTCCAAAAAGAGACTTTGGGAATTCTTACTCCTACCTCAACACAGGCCTTTAGCTATCCCTCCTGTTCTGGACATTGTAGATGATGCTTTCTTGGAATCTAGCCTTACCCCAGACACTTTACCTCCAGCTCCCAGAAAACCTGACCGGTACTACAGAGTACCTGACTCTCGTAAGTTCCTCTTCAAGAATCCTCCTGTGGATCCGGAGACCATTTCCCAAGGACCAAAAGGCATTAAGGCTACTGCTGCCAAAAATCCTACCCCTTCTGATATAGATTCTAGAGCCTTGGACAGATGGGGTAAGAAGGTATACACTTCTGCTACTTTGACCATTAGGGCTTTAAATTGCCAGTTTCGTATGTTAAAGTATTAGCAGCATATTATGGGACTACTTAGACAGAAAATTATGTTGATTCCTGATTGTGCTGAACACAAAGAATTGCAAGATTTAATGCATTCTGCTGAACAAGTTGGTAAACATATTTTGCAATGTGGTTTTGACACTTTAGAAGCATCTTGCAGGGCTGCTTGTCACTGGGTCTGTACCTAGAAGGCATGCTTGGCTTAAGGAACACAACTTGCCAGATCATGTTAAAGCTAAATTACTGGATGCTCCCTTAAACCAAGACCGCCTTTTTGGTAACAAAGCTGAAGAATTCCTCAAAAGGATGGAGGAAAAAGCTAAATCTATGCAAACTGTTAAAGATTTCCTACAAGTACAGTCTCCCAGATTCAGTAGGCATTGGCCTTCAAAGAACTGGTCCTTTCCAGTCCCTTCCAGGCCTTCATTCCAAATCCAGGAACAGCAGACCACCTAGGCTACAGTCTAACTACGCACAGATCTAAGCAGTGGAGGGCTCCCACTTACAAAGCAGGGAGTAGTAAGCCTCCCCTACGGAAAAATGGCACAATGACTTAACCTTAAACCTTCCAAGCCCTGCTCTGCTACCTGCTCCCTTTGGAGGAAAGCTCACCCTGCATGCAAAAAACTGGGAACTCATTCCCCATTACAAATGAGTTTTGAACATAGTTTCCCAAGGATACAGATTCCACTTCCACATACAACCAACCCCAAATGGTTGGACAGACCTACCCCCAAATCAATGGGTGGAGGCCCAACAGCAGGTTCTCTCTCTTCAGTATTAGGGCTATTCAACCTGTCCCAGGAGAGCAAAGGAGACAAGGTTTTAATTCAAGACTTTTTCTGGTATCCAGAAAAGACAACTCCTGGCATCCTATCCTGGACCTCTCCTTTCTCAACACCTTTCTGTTTTTTCCAAAATTCAAAATGCTAACTCTTCAACAGCTTCTTCCTATGCTAGCCAAGGATGCCTGGCTGGCAACCCTAGACTTAAAGGAAGCTTACCTGCACATCCCAGTAAGAGGATCCTGCAGACAATACCTATGTTTCAGGGCAGGCTCCATGCACTTTCAGTTCTCTGCATTGCCCTTTGGCTTATGTACTGCACCCAGGGTGTTCACAAAGTGCCTAGCTCCAGCCACTGCATTTTGCAGACAGAGAAATATACAAATTTACACATACTTGGACAATTGTCTGATTCAGGCAGAATGCCAGGTCTTGCTATTACAACACCTGGCATTTGTAAAGAAACTTTTAACCTCACTGGGGTACACCATCAATGAAAAGAAATCTCACCTAGTACCCTGCCAACAGATTGTATTCCTGGGAGCAAGCTTGAACACAGTTTCCCAGATGGCATTCCTCACTCCGGAGAAACAAGTTTATTTGGCAACCTACTTCAAACTGTTGGCCACAAAACCCCAGCTATCTGCAAGGAAAATACTACAAACTCTGGGGTTCATGGCCTCTTGCATTCTACTAATTCCATATGCAAGACTGCATATGAGGAAACTCCAATGGTATCTAAAATGCCTATGGTGTTAACATTCTCAGGACCTGGAAACTGATTTCTATCATTCCTTGTATAAAGACAGAGTTCCTCTGGTGGGCAGAGGCCTGCTACCACAATAAGGGACTCCCTTTCACTCTACCCCCTGCTGCCCAAACCCTAACAACAGAAGCACCAGACTATGCATGGAGGCCTCACATGGCAGGGCGGTGCATTCAGGGCAAATGGAACCCGAGACAGATGTACCTGCATATCAATCAAAAAGAAATGTTAGCTATACAGAATGTTCTGACAGCCTTCAAAGACCGTATTCTTCCAGGTCAACTATTGGTAAAGACAGACAACACCACAGTTATGTGGTACATAAACAAGCGGGGGGAACCTACTCGTACCCTCTCTGCAGACTAGCCATGGCTCTGTGGGACACAGCTTTGAGCTACCAAGTACACCTACAAGCACAATTCCTGCCAGGCAAGCTAAATTCACTGGCAGACGACTTAAGCAGAAATCTCATGGACCCACATGAATGGAAACTAGAACCCAAAATATTCAACCACTTGGGGAACAAATGGGGGGGGGACTCCAGAGGTAGACCTGTTTGCCTCCCCTCAGAACTACCAGTTGAACAAATTCTACACAAGAACTCCCCACAGTCAAGCTGGGAAATTGGATGCCCTGTCCTTTACTGGGGAAAGTCTCTCAGTTTATGCCTTTCCCTTTCTGCCTCTCCTCTCGGAGGTTCTACTAAAGATCAAACAGGATAAGCCAAGGACAATACTGATTGCACCAGACTGGCCACGCCAGCACTGGTGTACCCCCTCTTGCGCAGTATGACACTGCTACAACCACGGCACCTGTCTCAGACCCCTTTCTTGCTGTCCCAGCAGGCGGGCCAGATTCTGCACCCTCAGCTTCAAACCCTGAACCTTGCAGCCTGGCTAATTCCTTGAGCTCTCCCCTAGCATCCCTCAGTAAGCAGCTACTGGATGTCATTCTGGAGGCAAGGAGGCCTAGTACTAGAAAATCCTATGCTGAAAAGTGGAAAAGATACTGTTCCTGGAGCCAGGCTCAGGGGATGGGCAGAATGGTGCCCAGCTTATCTCATATTCTACAGTACTTAACAGAAATGTTCCACAAGGGCCTATCCTTCTCGTCAGTTAAAATTTATGCCTCTGCCATTTCAACACATTATAATACTGAGCCCACCCCTCTTCTCTCACCCCACGCTAAAGCAATTCCTTAGAGAGGCCAAAAATTTAAGACCCCTCAGGAGAGCTCCCACTCCAGCCTGGGACCTTAACTTTTTATTGGAAAAGCTCACCCCCCCTTTGAACCAGCTGCTACAGCAGAGTTGAAACTCCTTTCTTGGAAAACAGCCTTCCTTCTAGCCGTCACTTCAGCAAGAAGTGTCTGAATTACAGGCCCCTCATGGCAGTGGAACCCTTCATTATCTTCCGTGCGGACAGGGTATCTCTCATGACTAATCCTTCCTTTATGCCCAAGGTGGTGTCTATTGTGGCCCTAAATCAGCCCATTCATTTGCCTACCTTTTTCCCTAATCCACAAAATAAAGGGGAATGAATACTGCACACTCTGGACGTGCAAAGACAACTTAGATTCTATTTGGACAGGACTAAGCCTATCAGAAAATCTGAACAGCTGCTAGTTAGCTTTGCTGCAGGGGCAGAGGGGAAGGCCATTTCATAGCAAACCATTTCCAAGTGGATAGCCCATTGCATTCATTTCTGCTACAAGCACCATGGATAAACCTACCCCACAGGGGATAAGATCACATTCCGCAAAGGCTGCATCTACCTCTGCAGCATTTATCAGAGGGGTCCCTACCAGGGACATCCTAGAAGCTGCTACCTGGAGCTCTGTACATACCTTCACCAAGCATTACCACTTGCCTATCTTTTCTAAATCCAGAGCTGGATTTGCCACTGCAATCTTGCAGGGATTACTAGCTGGCCCTAATGCTCTTTAATTTCCTCCTCCCTTCTTTAGCTTTGGGAATAAACCCAAATGTGAGGACTGCAACAGTGAAACACAAAGAACATAGTACAGTTGTGTACATTTATCATAAATGTAGATGTTCAAGGTTATTCACTGTTGCAGTCCTGGTTACCCTCCCTCCAGCCCTCTGACTTCTCTTGGCTCTATCTCTCCTTCTTGTTGGCATATTTATTTTTTCTTGTGTATTTGCTTTTTGATGGAGGTTTACCATACCATTTAATTGTTTCCTATTGTGGGGGCACCTGACATCTGGGGCAAGAAAACTGATGTAATGGCATCGGCTGCATGTTTTATACCCCTGACAACCTGACGTCAAGGAAGAAGTGACAGCATCCGATGCAGAAATCCGACGACTCTGGTGTTCAGTCCAGCTGAGGGCTACCTGCAGGCAGATAACCCAAATGTGATGACTGCAACAATGAATACACTCTAACATCTACATTTATGGTAAGTGTACAGAGCTGTACTTTCTTCAGTAGGACGCACTTTCCAGTGATCTGTCTAACCTATTTTATTTATTTATTATTTATTTTATTTTACATTTGTTGACCGGGCTGGGTCTAGCTGGATACATATCCTTTTTCAGTAGAGGCCCGGGGAGAAAAGCTCCAACATAATACACTAAGAGAATTTAAACATACAGAGAAAAATTGAACATACAGAGAAAAAAATTTTATACTTTTAACATAGGTATAAATGAGTACATCAAACACCCCGTGTGACTAATTCACCATTCATACGGAGGAGGTAGGTTGGAGGGAAAGCTAGAGGAGGAGGTACTAGTCTACCAGGAAGTGATGAGTCTAGTGAGGTGGTTGTTGGCTGGGTTTAGTCTGGTTTAGGGCAAGGACATAACCAGTGTGATTTCAGGAATTGGCTGAGGTTAATTTTAAATAAGTTAAGCGAGGTTATACTTCTTAAATTGTTTGGAAGTGAATTCCAGGTTTTCCCTATGGAGTTGGCATAGATGGCATCACCGCCAGAGTTCTTGGATATGATGGTTTTTATTTGAACACTATTAGCTGAACGGAGGCAATTAAGGTTTGAGTAGGGTGGAAATACTTTGCTAAGAGCAGGGACTCTTATCAGGTTGGTTAATTATTTTAAATACTTCCATGAGTTGGGTGAAGTTGAGAAGATTGGGCAGTTCAAGCCAGCCAAGTTTCCTTAGGTTAAGGCAGTGATGGGTACGGTAGGGAGTTCCAGTTATAAATCTAGCTATGTGATTATAGGCAACGGAGAGCATGTTGAGTTTATTATTGAGGAAAGATAGAATAGGGGAATCGTACAGGAGGGTAGAGAGAAGATGAGTGCGAGCAATGGTTAGTTTGGCATGAGGGGTCAGAAAATTCTTAATACGATACATTGAACCGAGTTTTTTATTAACTGTCCTGATGGTATTGCTAATGTGAGTGTCGAATTTCAGCCTGTGGTCAATAGTTACTCCTAATAGTTTAGTGTTGGGAACAGGCTCTATGATGGTCCCGGTGGTGGATTTTACATGGAATGAGAAATTGTTAGGAGATAGAGGTTCATTACCTACCTCTTGCTCACCCCATAAAGTTGTCTCCAGTGTGTCATAGCCACCTGAAGTACTGAGTTCAGTCCACACTTGTTCAAAAGAAATTACCTTTTGTTCTTCCGTTACCATCGGTTGCAGTTAACCACTCATCTGAGCAAAATGGGAGGCTCCCCTTCACATCTGTGTTCTGAAGATGAGGACTGTCCTCCAAACATTGCAGCCACTTCAGGATATCCTCCCTTGGGGTGTGATTTCCATCCTTAGACAATACGTCCGTGGTATGGTACATCAGCATGCAAGTAGGAATGCAGTTTTAGAAAGTGTTGTGAAGACATCGCTCGTTGCCACACACTCATTGCCTGTTGGCACAAGAGGCAAGAATGCATTCCTACTTGCATTCCAGATCAAACTAATCCTGTAGTGGACAGTCTAAGTTGCTGTTTCCTCATGCCTCAGGTGATCCCTCAGTCTCACAATGGTAACAGAGATATTCAGCCACTGAGGTTAGCCTTGCCCTCCTACTTTAAAACACCTTTGCTAGAAAGTTTCATTTTTGCTGAGGTAACAGCAACAAAAAATAACTTCTGATTTGCACGCCTTATGTGAACAACAGTACCTGATGTTCTAGAGAGATGTTCTCTCAGACAAAACTTTTCATTTGAGACAGCCTTGAAAAACATAAGTGAATAGACTGGTTTCTTCCCCAAAAAATGAGCACTTGCATCACACCCTTGGATATCCATCATGCACTAAAGTTCTATTTACATAGAACAAAATCCATAAGGAAAAATAACCAACTCTTTGTATCCTTTGAAACAGATGGAGTTGACCTTATAGTGTGCGAGATTTATATGCTTTTAATGATCGCTCCTTATTGCCCCTCTTCATCTGTCTTTGTCCCTCCCACCATCCCCCTACCATATTGTCCTGTTTTCCTTGAAACCTTTCTCCAAACCACCTTTTGTCCTATATTTTAGTATTCTATGCAGGACAAACTCAATCTGAGAGACAAGTGGGGCTGTAAAGCATTATGAAAAACAAGGGAGAAGCATTTGAGTGAAATTCGCCAACTTGGATCCTTCATCAGTGTGGAAAACCCAACCATCAAGATGTGTGGAAAGAGACTATAATTATCTGTCTCTATGGTAAGTATGTAACTTTCATTTTATATGTCATGATTACCATGTCTGGAACCTTCATTAGTCTCTTCCAAGGTTTTATCTGTGAGAATTGACTAACTTCCTGAAGTGACACTTAGCAAGTGTATGGCAGATGTAAACAACTTTGGAAGCTAGATAGAATGGTGTTCTGTTGCTTGATAAAGCCTCTGCTAGAGGGCAGGATCATTAATTGGGGTTATATTAAATGCCTGACATGAATGAAGTCAGTCATGTATTCATCACATACATTTTACTGTCATCAGGCAAGATTTTATATGTACTCTTTTTAATAAAACTCTTACCAATGTCTCCCCTTCAGAGAAAAGCCACTGATCCAACTCGGTTCACAAACAGAGGAGGAAATCTGCTGAAAGAAGAAAAGCAGAGAGCAAAGCTACAGAAGACTCTTCCCAAGGTGCTATTTTTTTTTTTAACCATTTATTAACAACTGGCAGAAAATATGAAGAATATACAGTATATTTCACACAGTCGTTGTGCATGGTATGCTAAGTCATGTATCTGGTGGTTGCCTTTTTATCCCATAATCTGAAGTAGTTAACTTCATTTGTCCATCAACCTGTGGGTATGGGATCCATATCGGTTCCGAGCCGGCAGCTTCAAACAGCTAAGATCCGAGCTCCAAGCTCCTCCCCGTTGCCCATAATCCCCTGCTATCCCTTCCTGACCTCAGATCTCGTTTGCCGCGGTTCAGTCAGCAGCTCTGTACGAGTTCCAGGCATGGGAGTAGATTGTTTTTGTGAGAAAAATCCTTTTCTTTTTCTGTTATAACAGTAAAATCTGTGTGTGTGTTACTCCTTAGTTAGTTTCTAATTGTTAACTGTTTTTTGTAGTTAATTTTTAGTTAAATTACCCCGTGTGTGTGAAGGCGTGTTTGTCTTTGGGCCTAGTGTAATCTTGTCATTAGTCATGTCTGATGCCCCCTAAAGCCTTCTTTTCTAAATGCACCGAGTGTGGCCATAAGCTGTACCCAGCGGATGGCCACACTGTGTGTTATCTGCCTTGGGGTTGACCACCTCTCTTCAGGCTACACTATTTGTGCAGCCTTCAACCCCAGGGCTTTGAGGGACAGGAGGTAGAAGTTGATTCTGGCGGGACTGTTGCCCCCGGACTCGACTTCGTCCTCCTCTCCCTCCGTGGCACCTGCTGTGGCAGTGCCACCTTCTATCCCTGCTCCCCTGGCCGGGACCCACCCTCCCACCTCAGGCCAGGAGGAGAAGGAAGCTAGGAGAGAGAGGAGAAAAGAGAAGCACCACAAGCGGCGGGCCGAGTCTTCCTCCTCGGCCCCGCCGGCCAAGCAAGCAGCTTCTCTCAGGGCCTCCGGGCTTTCACCTTCCCGGCTCCATTCACCGCGCTTTTCCCCGGAGCCGGAGGAGGAGACCCGGCCGCCTGCGAGGTCATCGAGGCAGCACTCCTGGCCCACCTCTGTGACCTCCTCTAGGTCAACCCGATGCAGACATGGACCGGATGATGCGTAGGTTCCTCCAGGCCCAGCTGCAGATGGGAGTGCTCCTGCCTCCCCACCCCCTTTTTCACCCTGATTGCTCCTTCTCCGACCCACTTCTGGGTCTCGGAGCCTTCGGAGCCAGGTAGCATGGGAGCCGGGGGGAGTGTCAGCGCCGATAGTACCTCGTACTTCGACGCCGACAGCACCCTCGAGTTTGTTTGGTCCGTTTTTGGATCCGAGCTCTCAGAGCCGAGAGCTGAGCTTCGGATCCGGAGGTGTCAGTGTGTCTTTGGCTCTGTCTCGGTCGGAGCATACTGGCCCTTCGGATCCGATTGCTTTGGCGCTGGCTCCGATCCACACATCGGATCCGAGGGGGCTGCTCTCGGATCCCAGAGAGAGCAGTTCTCCTTCGATGTCATGGAGAGGATATTGTTGAGGGATTCGAGGCTCCTGCTACGGTTCCACCCTGCACTCCCTCTCAGACGGGCCTACCTTCCATCACCCAGCCCCAGGGACAGCCTGCGCCTACGTCCCAGATAGTTCCCTTGGAGGAACAGGATGTGGTTGGTGAGACCTCTTCGGACAGCCCCCCCCCCCCCGAGGAGGTTCCTCACAAACGTAAGTGCAAGAGGAGGCACTTGGACTCACCTGAGTCCATGACAGAAGACACAGACTTAGAGGAAGGGGGAAGGTTCCCCAAGGTCACCTCAAGAAGATATCTCCTTCGGAGACATCATGGAAATGCTTCGAATTAGAGGGGGGGGGGGTCGACCCAAAAACCTTTCTCTGAGTCTGTGTTTCTGAAGGCGTTTGACGCAGGCCCATCTACCTCTTGGGTGTCACCTCCCGCCGACCCCCTGGTAGACCTGATTACTACCAGGGCATGGAAAGAACCAGACACTGTGGAGCCCATTCCAAAGAGACAAGATAAAATACTCAGCCCCCCTTCTGATAGGACGTGTTGGAGCAAGGGTGCTCCTGTAGATGCCATGTTGGTGGCGGCCGCCACCAGAAGGGAACTAGCCCAGGAGAGTTCCTCGATCCATCCTCCAGACAAGGAGTCTCGGACAATGGACTGCCTGGGGAAGCGGATGTTCGCTTCAGCCACCTTCTCTGTAAGGTCGCTGAATTATATGGCACACGTGATACGACTGCAGCGGGATCTCATCAAAGAATACGCCGGTTTGCCCCCAGAGTCCATGTCGGCCGAGGATAAGAAGGTATTCTCAACCCGAATGGCCACTCTCAAATCCATTACGAACACCTCTATGCAGCTCCTCTCCCATGCTCTACGGAAGGAGCCGCTAGAGCTAGCAGAGCGGGCATTGTCTTACGACGGCATGCTTGGCTCCGCAACTGTGATTTTGCGGAACCCTTCAAGGTGTCTTTCGCTTATGCCCCATTTGACGGTCCTTCGCTATTTGGCAAGACCGTACACGACACGCTGTTCCAGAGCGAGAAAGATGGGAAGACGTCTGCCGTCTGAGTCCGCTTCTCGGCTTCCCAGAGGTCCTTCTCTAGGAACCAAAAGGGACAGAAGAAGATGTGGTTCCGGAAGTCTCAACAGTCCCGTTTCGCTCCGGACCCCTCGTCCTTCAATGGCAGAGGAGGACAGGGTGGACGCCGGCCCAGAGGCAGAAGGGGACCGAAGAATTTCGGGTCGAGAGAACCATTTTCTGATTGGCCCGTGCAGCAACCCTGAAGGGTTACCCGACTGCTCCACTCTGGAGGCAGTCGGGGGGGGGGGGGGCTTCTCGAGGCACCTAGCAGTTTGGGAGTCCATCACAACAGATCGCTGGGTGCTTCGAATCCTGTCCAGAGGTTACAAGATCCCCTTTCTCAATCTACCCCCCCAAACCCCGGAGCCTCCCCGAGGTTCCACCTAATCAAAGTGAGGCAGCACATATGGGTTGTCCTGCTTCAGGCAGCCTTCGATCAAGCCGTGGATCTCCAAAGTTCTGGGTCCCGCCGGCGTCGCTGATGTCGCCTGCTCCCCACGCCAGAGCGCCAGTATGGGTGTTGCCAGCTGGTCAGCAAACTTCATCTTCTTCTTCCGCCTTTTCTTGCCGCTGCGGTGCCTCGGAAGCTAAGAAGCTGTTCAGTAAGTGCCCGGGTCGGCCAGCTCTACTAAATTCGCCATCCCAAGACTTCAAAAGCTGGCAGTACGTTGGGACTCTTTTTTGCCTCTCAACCGATGTCAGATAAAGTTAATAATTGTTTAACTTGTGGTTGAAACAAATACCTCATAAGAATTTCCACTCTTACTGTCTTTCCCTGCTTAGGCCCAGACCACTCACGCCTCGGCGCTGTCAGCCTGCGCTTCCTTCAACCGACGACTCTTAGATCGTCGGACGGAGTTCGCATAGAAGAGTTTTTTGGGGCTAGTTTTTCATACAAAATGCCGCCGAAACCCCAACATCCCATTTAATTAAGAAAATGGAAAGACAAGGACCGACACACTGGGCAAGGCCGCCAGCGGTTTGGCTGCCAGCGGCTGTAGGCCTACCAGCTGTAGTATCTCGGTTCTCGGCTGATACCGCAGTCCTTGGAACTTCCAACCCTGAAACAATACAACTGACTGACAGCCTCGCCCCGAGGCTCCTGTACAGATTTCGGGTTACAGAATTGCCTTCAGAGACTGGTGTATTGGAATCTTCCACGGACACCATACCTTTTTAGATAAAGCTACACCAGCACGTGGTGCAGCCAGGCCTCCTGCATCCATGTCCATTAAGGCCTTCACCAGGGCTAAAGCTGCAAAACACTCCCCTAAAAGCCATGCCTCCCAAGGTTATTCCTCAGGGACCTCTTCTAGTTCACAGATTCTTACCTTAGCAGAGGACCTTATCTCTTCTTTTAATCAGGGGCTCTCAGCCCCAGGCATCCGACAGGGGCTCCCAACCTCCTATAGACAAAAGGCCCAGGGTGGATCCTTGGCCCATGACCCCTTTCTCCTCAGGAGAGGCCTCTGTGGGCCTCGGGATCATTCGGACTACCAGGAGGAGGTGCGTTTATTCGACCTCACGAGGATTCGGATGCAGAGGAGTCTATTCCCCTCGGGCCTCCCTCCTGAAGAGCTTTCCTTTGGGGAGACCCTTCACACTATGAGAGAGCATTTCAAATGGCAGGGCCAGGAATATTCTGATTCCAGGAAAAAGACCTAAGAACTTTTTTCTTCATTTACCCTCAACATAGACCTTGGCTATTCCTCCTGTTTTAAATGTCATTGATGATGTATTCTGACTCTAGTATGACCCCTGATTGATTGGCATCTCCGACCCCCTGTTAAGCCTGACATAGGTAATACAGGGTCCCGGACACACATAATTTTCTTTACAAGGCCCACTCTGCTGATCCTGAAACCATTTTCACATACAGGGCCCTAAAGGGGCCTGCAGCTATTACTAAGAACCCACTCCCTCTGCAAAGGAGTCCAGGGCATTAGGAGAGATGTGGGGTAAAAAGTATATACTTCTCTGCCACTCTCTTGCTATGAGGGCATTAAATTGTCAATTTCATATGATACAGTACCAAGAGTATTTGTTAGAAGAAATGCATAAGAAACTGTCTTCTACTGAACCCCTAGACCGTAGAAATCCCTTCAGGATATGGTACATAACTCCCAGCAGGTTAGTAACCCTTTTTCGTTGGAGTGCTTGGAACTTCATGAGGACTCGGGGTTTTTTGGGACTTGGCAAGGAAAAAACCCCAAAGTTAAACTAAATTTGGGTTCCACTGGGAAAAAAAAATTATTTGGTTCCCCCCAAACTAAAAAATTTAAAAAAGGAAAAAATTCCTTTGGGTTTTTTTTTAAGTAAAAGTTCAGGAAATTGGAAATTGGTCCCCCAAAAAAGAAAGATTTTAAAGGAGGCAGGGTAGGGAAGGGGGAAACTGGGCTCCACAAGGATGGCCCTCCAACAAAATTGGCCTGAATCTAAAGGACAGACTAATGATTTTTTTCCCCAACCGGGTCTTAAAAGCCCTTTTGGGAAACTTTTTTACCAAAAAACAAAATTAAAAGACTGGCCTCCAAAAAAGACGGATACATTTTTTCCCACACAAAAAGGACCAATCCAAAAAAAAAGGGGACTTTGAAAAAAATTTTAATTTTCAAATAAAGCTTTAAAAATTCCTTTTTCCAAAAAACCGGTTTTTTCCAACTATTCCTTTTCCGAAAAAAAAATTTTTGTCCATAATATTTTTCCAGGAAAAATTAAAAATGGCCCTTCAAACCCTTAGGGGGCCAAGGGGCTTGGTGATTGCCCGGACTCCTCATGTCCCATCAAAAAGTTGAAAAAAATTTTCTTGGGTAAATTTCAATTCTCGTTTCCCCCTTTTGGTTTTCTGGAGATTCAAACCCGCTGTTTTGCAATAACTTGGGATTAAATAAATTCTGGGAGCCTTTAAAGGGCACCAAAAATTTTAAAAATTTGCCATAATTCGGGCCGGGGTATCATCAACTTTAAAATAAAGATTTTATCCCAAAAAAAATTTTTTGGGGTCTTTAAAAACCACCCAAAGGTTCCAAAAGAAAAAAACCTGGAAAAAACGAAAAAACTAGTTTCCAAGGTTACCCTTTCATGGCAGATTCTTTTATTCCACGGGCTGTAGGGGAAAATAAAAGGGTACCTGGGTTTTATCGAAGTAAGTTAAACTTTTTCCCCCCTTTCCACCTTAAAGGAATTTCGTGGGGGCTCAAAACCAGAAAAAGGGGGGCCCCCTTTCCAAAACCAAAACCCCCCCCTTAAAAGGGGTTGCCCCGGGTGGGAGCCTGGGGGGCAAGATAAGGATTTAAAAAATTTTCCCTAAAAAAAAAAATGTGGGTGTACTCATGGGGTTCAAATTTCTGTGGATTAATAAAAAAAACCCGTTTGGGTCCCAAAAAAAGGGGCCCTTCCCCCCTTTTGCCTCAATGCATGGGCTTTTTAAAAACCAAAATTGAACCCCTTTGGGGAAAAAAAAACCTGGAAAAAGGAAAAATTAACCAAAAAGGGTTGAAGACAAAAAAAAAAAATCTGGGGGGGCCGGACTGATTTTTCCTCCCCCTCACCTGAAGAAATTCTGCTCGGAATCCACCCACAAGAGGAAAAGGGGGGGGAAAGGGAGAAAACAGGATCTTTCCCCCCTTTTGCCGGGGTTTCTTCAGGCCACCGTATTCGTCCCGGCGGAAAAAGAGGCCCCTGAAAGCATGAGCAAAACCTGGCCTCCCCCCCCGGCCCCGAACAGCCCCAAAAAATCTTTCCAAACCTGAAAATTAAACTCCCCCTTTACCTTGACTCCTCCTCAATGCCCCCGGGGTGAAAACATGGGGCCCCCTTCCCAAAAAAGGCCAGAAAAATAAAAAGTTTTTTTAAAAAAAAGGGCCTAGAGAAGTGAAAACGGTTCCCTGGTTTTGGCTGTTACAATGGCCGTCTTCCTTCCTTTAAACATGTCAGTTTCGGAAAAAACGTCCCCTTTTTTTTCCCCCTTTAAGAATTTTGGGGAAATCCAAAAACCCCCCCGCCCCCTTTTCCCGCGGGACCTTCCCCGGGAAAAAACAGCCTTTTTTGCCAGACCCTTGAGAAAATTTTCCTTTGGAAGCTGTTCCCTTTCTGGTAATGCAAAAAGGGGTTTTTCCCCTATCATGCAGACTTTTTTTTAAGGGGGTTCTTAAGAAAATCCTTTTTAGAAAAGGGGGTTTGGGTTTTCAAAAACCTTTTCACCTGTTTTCTTCCAACCAAAAAAAACGGGGCTCCACCCTGGAACCAAAATTCCAACCTTGGAAGAACAAAGGTTTAAAAAAAAGAATTTTAGCTTCTGGGGGGAAAAGTTTCCCCAAAAGACAATTTTGGTTTTTTTTTTTTCAGGAAAAACTGTCCACCAAAAACCCTTTAGCCACGCCCCCACCTTCGGGGTAAAAAATTTTAAAGGCACAGGAGCCCCACTTTTCCAAGTTTAACCATATTCCGAAAGAGGTTTCTCACCGGGGGCCCCCTTTTTCACCACCTTTTCCAGCCCCCCCCCAGTTGGGGTACTACCCATTGTTACGCGGCATTTTGGGGAAACTGTAATTTTGACCTCCATTTGATGCCATAGGTTGCATTGCAGCATTTCCCCCCTTTCCCCCGGAAGGGGGCCCCCTTTTTGCGTGGGGTCTTTTGGGTTTTTTTTTAAAAAAAAAAAAATTTTTTAAATTAAAGTTTTTTTGGATTTTTTCCCCCAAAAACCCCGGGGCCCGGCAGGGGCAAAAAAACTGAGGAAATCATCGGCTGCTTTTTTTATACCCGGCTGCCCCGGGGAGGCAATGCGGGGCCCCCGATTTGGAATCCCCACAAGGGTCCCTGGGCGGAAACCCTTTTGAGTCAAGATCCTTCAATCTACAAACCCCCATTTCCACCAATAAAAGGGGGGGATCCAGCTGCTAGAAAAAGAGCAATCCAGCACCCCCCCCAGACCAATCCGGATCAGGCTTTACTCCAGGTTTTCTTGGTGCCAAAAGACGGGGACTTGAGACCAATCCTTGACCTGCCCTTTTCCTAAACCTGTCAGTGGCCAAAGAAATTTCCCGGATGGTCACCATTCAATCCTTCTCCCACTCCTGCGGGGGAGGGAAAATGACTATTTGGGGCCATAAAACCCCCCAAGGTTTCCCGTATTTTTTTACCAAAATTTTAAAATTTGGCAGGCAAATCCAGAAAAGGTTTTTCCTACTGCCCGGGACCCCCCACCCATTCCCGGTTCAGGGTTTTCCCCCCTTGGCTCCCCCCCTGGGAATCAAAATCAATATAAAAATCTTCTTTCAACCAACCCAAATTTTGGACTTCATTGGGCCAGATTAAACACAAACCTTTTGCAAGTCTTCTTAACTCGCCCGGCCCCTTAACACTAAAGCCCCCGGCTGGCCCTTCTACACTCCTCCTCCAGCGGTTGGTCCTGAGGGCTCTAGGTTCTATGGCGGCAACAATCAACCTGCTACCCTTAGCGCGCTTGAACATAAGGGTACTACAATGGACCTTGCAGGTTCAATGGTCCATCCTGCAACATCCACTGAGTTCACCCATCCCCCTCAGCAGGGTTTGCAGGAAAGCCCTAGTCTGGTGGCTCCAGTCCAGACCTCCAGAAAGGGCGCCCCTTCTCTATGTCCCCTCCTCTAACCACGGTGACCATGGACACTTCTCGCCTCGGGTGGGGGGGGGGCACTGTATGGGCAGAACAGTCCAAGGCACGTGGACCCATTCAGAGACCTTGTTGCATATCAGTGTCCTAGAGATGAGAGCGGTGCTTTTGGCGTTGCAAGCACTCCAAGCCCTTCTTCCCTTGGGGACAATTGCAATTCAGACAGACAACATGTCAGTAGTCTGGTATATCAACAAACAAGGGGGAACCAGATCCTACCCACTTTGTCGAGAGGCCATGAGAGTTTGGGAATGGGCGATCTCCACCAACCGCTTTCTCATAGCAACGCACATTCCGGGCCGGTCGAACATCTTGGCAGGCAGGCTGAGTGGAACCATCCTTTCACCGTACCAGTGGTCTCTGAACCAGAGAGTAGCGAAGCAAATCTTCCTCAAGTGGGGTCAACCTTGCTGCAATCTCCTCACGTCTCCGAACGCAAGGTGCAGTGACTACTTTGCTTTAATTCCCCCACCGGGGGAATCCCCCAGAGACGCTCTGGTGCATGTTTGGCCATCCGGTCTACTTTATGCTTATCCACCTCTTCCCCTAATGCTAAAATTCTTGCAGAAAGCCCGTCGGTTGGGGAGCAGAGTGATCCTCATAGCCCCATTCTGGCCTCGTCAAGCGTGGTTCCCTTGTCTATGGTCTCATCTAGTGAATCCCCCATGGATTCTAGATCCCACTCCGGATCTGATCTCTCACCCACTAGGATTAACAACCCCGAACCTGGACAACCTCAAGCTTACAGCTTGGCTGATCCAGTTCCAGTAATAGCTAGGACTCCCTGTATCTCATCCTATGTTAAGGCTATTCTAGTAGCCGCTCACAAGCCTTCTACGAGAAAGGTTTATAATAGCAAATGGAAACGCTTTTCAATTTGGGCCGAGTGCAGAAACTTGGACCTCCGAATGTATACCAGCAGTGCTAGAATTTTTGTCTATCTTCTTTGACCAGGGTGCTAGCTCCTCTACGGTCAAAGTCCAGTTAGCCACAATCTCCCACTATCATGTGGGAAGTGATCTCGGTCCCTTGGCCTCTTCCAAATTATGCAAGACCTTCTTAAAAGGCACTTTCCTCTTGAGGACTCCTGTTAAACGTGCAGTTCCTCCATGGGGTTTAACTCTTGTTCTCCAGCCTCTGACAGCTCCTCCCTTTGAGCCTGCAGCTTCGGTGGATCTAAAATACTTATCTTGGAAGATGGCCTTTCTTATTGCCATCACTTCAGCCAGAAGGGTTTCTGAGCTTCAAGCCCTTTGTGCCAAACCACCATACCTGGTTTTCCATAAAGATAGAGTTTCTCTCCGGACCAGTCCCTCCTTTTTGCCCAAAGTTGCTTCGGAGCCCAGTATCAATCCATCTATTAATTTACCAGTATTCTTTCCAAATTATCAGAACAAGGGTGAATACAAGTTACATTCTCTGGACGTGCACAGGCAATTGAGGTTCTACTTGCACAGGACCGCTGACCACAGGAAATCTGAGCAACTCTTTGTATCCTTTGCTAAACCTTCTTTGGGAAAACCAGTATCAAAAGTTACATTGTCCAGATGGATCTCCCAATGTATTTACCCCCTTCC